>NC_056742.1:419224877-419514877 GCF_019279795.1 Protopterus annectens
TGAGCAGCTCAGTCACTGTAATTTTTATTTTAAACCCAAATAGATAACTGCAAGAAGAAAGGGGAAACGAAGGGCTGAGGGAGCACACAGAATTCCTTTGCAAAAATTTTAAATTGTCTGGAACAGTCTAAACTACTCCTAAATCCAAATAAAACTAAACTGAAACAGTTTTTATCTCCGGCCCAACAGTTAGACTCCTGTGTTTTTTCAGTCACTAATTTTAGAACTGAGTTGGTACAAAATACAAAACCAGTGGGAGTGATATCACACCCCAGTGAGATTCAGTGAGCACATGCAACATGCAGTTCAGAAAAATAGCCATAAACTATAAGTTAAGAGAAAACTTTCCGAACAGAGTATCCTGATAAGACTGAAGCTCAGACCTATCTATTCCCTAATCTCCTGCACACCTCATCAATTTTCACTAACCTACAGTCATCTTAGCAAAACTGGAGCAATCTTATAATAAAATTACAAAGTTTGCAAGTAACTGCATTAACCAGACACATCACTGTGTGGCACTTCATGCCTTTAACTGTCTAAAGGTATTTAATATTCTGTCCTCTCATATTAAGACTGCCCACAACATCTTCTATACCTCAAACAGATGTCCTGCCACCAGCAAGCTATTACATTAGTACACCCACCCGAGAGAGCTGTGCTCCCTAAATCAAAACCTAATACAAAGTCATAAATCTAAAAATTTTAATGGTGATTGTCTATACTATGTATAACTGCCCTCACTAAGGCAAAAAACACAGCATCCATGGGACCGGATGGTGTCCCCGGCTGTGTGCTTCATGAACTCAACGAGGAATTAAACCCACAGTTAGGACAGCTGTTTAATCTTAGCCTCACCTCAGGATACGTACCCAAGGAGTGGCGACTGTTTTCCCACTTCATAAGGGCGGTGCCTCCACAGACCCTGGAAATTACCACCCCATTAGCTTGACAAGCCTTATCTGCAAAGCCATGGAGAGGATCATAATGGAACTCATAAATAAAGACATAGGGAACTTGCAGACTTTGGACCCAACCCAGTTTGGCTTTGTCAAAGGCAGATCCTGCCTCTTAAACTTGGTTGACTTTTTCGAGACAGTCACCAAGGCCATTGATGAGGGAAAGGCAGTCCATACAGCCTACCTCGACCTGGCAAAGGCCTTGACACAATACCCCACTCAGGTATCATCGAAAAACTCATCAGCTTGAATGTAAACCCATACATCACAAGATGGGTTGCAAACTGGCTAAGTGACAGAACCCACAGGGTCAGAGTTGCTGGAGCCATGTCAGACTCAAAGCCTGTCACAAGTGGTGTCCCACAGGGCTCAGTCCTGGGTCCACTCTTGTTCGGCATCTACTTTTCTGAAGTACAAGCAAACACAGGAGAGTTATGGCTGACAAAGTTTGCAGATGACTGCAAACTGGGCCATAGTCAACACATCTGACACAGATATCCTCCAGAAGGGCCTCACAGAAACGGATAACTGGTGCCAGAGCCATGGCCTGAAGTTAAACGCCAAAAATGCATAGTCATACCCTTCGGGAAAAACAAGGTTACCCCTAGCTACCATATAGGTGGCAATCCACTGAGCACAGAAAAGTCATCAGAGATCTGGGGACCCAGGTTGACAGTGGCCTTCGCTTGACACTCATGTTGCTAAAGTAGTTAGGAAAACCTTCTATATCACCCACCTGATCATGAAGGGATTCACATCTAGATCAAGGGAGGTCATCGTCCCCTGTACTCATCACTCATTAGACCTATGATTGAGTACAATGCCCCGTTCGAATGTATCTGACCAGACACCTGCTGCAGCTTGAAAGGCCCCAAAAGTTCCTCACCAAAAGGATAAAGGGTCTCAAAAATATGTCTTATGCTGCCCGACTGAAAGAACTCCAGCTCTATTCAGTCTCATACCGCTTGCTCAGAGGTGACCTGTGCCTGACATATAAGGCCATGTCAAACCCAGATTTGATGAATATGCTTCACCTCAAAAATCTAGATCCCTCAGAACCACAAGGGCGGAGACTTAAACCTTGACACGGTTATAAATAGAACGCTGGAGGACAGATTCATCACCCAGAGACTCCTATGCTGTGGAACAAAATCCCGGTACATGTGAGGCAGAGCACCTCTCTGGCCTTGTTCAAGAGGAATCTTGACCAATGGATGGGAGATTGCAGATATACCCCAGGGATTACTTCAGTGTCACTGCTTGACAGAGGCACAGCAAAATGATAGGCATAGTTTTTATTCAAATTAAAGGGGTGGCGAAAGCCACATAACTATGGGCTAGGCTTATAAATGCCCTTGGGCAGATAGCCTAGTATGAACCTATGAACCTATGAACCTATATGTTGAAAAACTATGGAACTCAGTGCCAGCAGATATCAGAAATATTTCATTTTATCTACAATTTAAAATATGTTTGAAGACATAACTCTCAAGCAAACAAATAGTCCTGCACACTTTTGACAACCCCATTACCAAGACCGCTAGATCCCTTCTTATTTTAAATCATATCCCATCTATAATTTATAATCCCAATGAAATCATACTTGTCAGTATAATAGCACTAGCCTTGTACTACCCCATTACCAATTCCCCCACATCATTTAGTCAAATCAAATATCACTAAATTCTCAAATGTTAACTATAGCAATCTCCTGAGTGGATTAAAATGTGCACATGCCTTATCTGCTGTCTTTGCTCAAATACTGCATTTGGATTATGTATATATACTGTAAAATAATGCTGAATGTTTTGTTGATGTGTGAGTTTTTTGTGTTATATACACAATGCTCTGTAGACATGCCTGAGCTTAGCATGCCGTAAATACATTGGCATGGTTATCACCTGTTAAGTTATATAAACCAGAGAGTTATGGTATATTTTTACTGTTATTTAATTGAAAAGGAGCTTTGCTCAGTCAGACTTTCCTGGTATGCAAAATCAAATCAATCATGCCTTTTTAGGGCATTAATTCCACTGAAAACTGCTGCCTCTCAGATGAGTCTCCGGCTTCTGCCAAGCAGATTGTTTTCTTGCCATGAAATTGCATTGAGGACACAGCTAAATAATTCATTTGAGGCAAACATCAGAATGCCAGCATAAACACGTTATTTTATTTTCTGAAGACCATTATTCAGTCACACAAAAGCATTTGAATTCTGAGTATAGAATCGTATGTAGAATAAATTAAAACATGTGTCTGTAACTCATCACTTGAGAAGTTTTCTGTGATTAATGTATTCTTTTAAAAAACATCCATATTTTTAATTACAGATGATTGTTTGCTAGTACTGGTAAAGCATCCTTTCAGCTTCATATCCTCAATAAGGAACTGTCTTCTGGTTCCCAGTTATATAACTAAGCCTGTGATAGCTGAATGGCTTTTGTGCTACATAAACTACTGCTGCTACCTTCAAAACTGACAAAGTAATGTTCTTATTACAGTATGCTTGTTGATAACATTGTGGTAACTAGGTCTTTGGAATGCTACTACTGAACTGCAATGACAATAACAACGCTAATATACTAATAATTTATTAAAAATAGTGTGAGAAAATTTATAAAAAATTTTAATATTTTTAAAATTTTTAATATTTTATTATTTTAACATTTTTTATACATTTTCTCACACTATTTTAATAAATTATTAGTGTATTAGTGCTTTCCATGTGTTTTAGATATGTACATGTATTCATTTTCTGTGTGTCTTTCTTTAAATATTAATTAGATCACCTGATCAGTAATGCTGCTATATATACAAATGCTCTTATCTGTTTAAATTGTCTGATGAAGCGACCTATGAGTCATGAAAGCGCTAACCTTTTTCTCTCTTTTTTATTTTGTTACGCATTAAAGTTTCTTGCCTTGTAAGTTGTTGTGCAGTTCATTCCTCTAAATTTTACTGCACTATACTGCACTCTGTATCCGTTTTTTGGCTCTTATAACAATTTAGCAAGGCCTGGTGCCCATAAAAGCTTCTGCACCAATTGGTCCATATCCAAATCTTACAGGCTGACAGAAGACCTAGAAGAATGCACCGACGGTGCCGACTGAAGTAGTGGAGAAAGAGGCCTCTCACATACCGGCTCCAGAGCTGTGGGCTGGCTCCGAAAAGAAAAGACAGTTGACTCCGAGGTCTGTGGAGCCGATGTCACAGGATCTTCCACTTTCTTGGATTTCTTTGACAGTTTGGATTCTTTAGAGTCCCCTGAGGATTTCAAGGACCTGGAGGACTTGCTGGCCACATCCTGGTCACTCAGTGCTTCATGAAACAGATGCTTCAACAAGCCTCTGTCGACTAACTTTCTTTTCCTCTCCAGTAACACCCTAGAGGAAAAAGAGTGACAAGTACTGCAAGACTCCTGTAAATGGACAGCTCCTAAGCAGTAAACGCATGTTACATGGCCATCAGTCACTAACATTTTTTGCCCACAGTCTGGACACTTTTTAAACCCAGACTTTGGGTGCTTATTCATGTCATCAGCCATATCCAATAATCAAAATGTCTTAGGCTGAAACACAGAACACAAGCAGATAATAAGCCTAAGAAGAAAAAAATATTCATAATATATAGCATTGAAGAATCACACCTAGGCTCAAAAAACACACTACACAAATAAGCCTAGAAGAAAGGCAAAGATAGAACTATGTTCTAAACTGTAAACAGAACACACACCCTATAAACAATGGCCCAAAAGACAAAAGGCCAACGCTAAGCTATATATATATATATATATGTATATATATATATATATATATATATATATATATATATATATATATATATATATATATATATATATATATATATATATATATAGTTATAAACTATGTAAAAGGCAGAAAGATTTAAACTAGGCCAAAAACACGAGGCCAATAAAACTACACTAAATAACACACACAGGAAAAGAGAAGCTTTTAAGAAGCTACACAAGACTACACTAACTACTATTTAGAAGGAACAGTAGAAAAATTTTGTTTGAAACAACTTACAAAATACGCTTTTTGAAGAAATACTGGCTCGAGCAAAACTGGGACCTCTGATCAGTGGCGTGGCAAACTAGATCTGAGGTAATTCTCAGTGCATCATGGGATAAGTGGCTTGGCCTCGAGCTACTGGTAAACCTCGAGCTTTGCAAATGGCTGTACCGGAGCCGATGGATCTGCTCCGAACCCATCAGTAAAGAATGAACGGCGAGTTTGAACAACTTCACATGTTATGTTTTTAGTGTCAGATTTAAAAGCCAAGAAGTGTTTCTTCTGTAAGAGGTGGATTTAGCTTAAGGGATAGGTGCACACACGTCTACATTTGGATTTAACCCACTTTATGGTCTGTTAGAATCAGGAACAAAGGCAAAAATAATAGTGGGGTGGTGGTACAAAAAAAAAAGTAGAAATAATTTTTAAATAGTATAAAATAATAGTGGGGTGGTGGTACAAAAAAAAGCAGGAGTAATTTTTAAATAGTATAAAATAATAGTGGGGAGAGGGTACAACAAAAGCAGGAATAATTTTTAAATAGTATAAAATAATAGTGGGGTGGTGGTACAAAAAAAAGCAGGAGTAATTTTTAAATAGTATAAAATAATAGTGGGGAGAGGGTACAACAAAAGCAGGAATACTTTTTAAATAGTATAAAAGAATAGTGGGGTGGTGGTACAAAAAAAGCAGGAGTATTTTTTAAATAGTATAAAATAATAGTGGGGTGGTGGTATAAAAAAAACAAGAATAACTTTTAAATAGTATAAAATAAAAGTGGGGTGGTGGTACAAAAAAAGCAGGAATAATTTTTAAATAGTATAAAAGAATAGTGGGGTGGTGGTAAAAAAAAAGCAGGAATAATTTTTAAACAGTATAAAATAATAGTGGGGTGGTGGTACAAAAAAAAACAAGAATAACTTTTAAATAGTATAAAATAAAAGTGGGGTGGTGGTACAAAAAAGCAGGAATAATTTTTAAATAGTATAAAAGAATAGTGGGGTGGTGGTAAAAAAAAAGCAGGAATAATTTTTAAACAGTATAAAATAATAGTGGGGTGGTGGTACAAAAAAGCAGGAGTAATTTTTAAATACTATAAAATAATAGTGGGGTGGTGGTACAAAAAAGCAGGAATAATTTTTAAACAGTAAAAAATAATAGTGGGGTGGTGGTACAAAAAAAAGCAGGAATAATTTTTAAACAGTATTCTAATTTATAAACAGTATTCTGATTCCTGTAAACGTCTGTGCAGAGTCTGCATGTCCTCACTGCGGTTGAGTGAGCTTTAAAGACATGCAGGTAGGTGTGTGCCTGTGTGTGGGCTTTCTTTGATGGTTGGGCGTCATGCTGGCAACTCGACACTGTAAAAACATCACTGCCAATCAGTTTGCGGACTGGTGATCTGCAGTGGCGACCCCTAACCGGGAACATTACTAGACTAAGACGTTTTGCATCAACATACATTTTCTGAAAATAAGAAGAATGAAACTATAATGCCTGGCATTATTGACTGACTATAAACCTTAGGGTTGTACCAGGGGAAACAAAAATTTTACAAGGTACAAGTCAAAAATACGATGCAAAATCAGGGCAGTTGAGAAGTATGCACTCTTCTTCACCCCTTCCCTCATATATTCACTTGCCAAACAAATCAGGCAAGTCTGTCATTGCAGATGACTTATTTCCACTTTTTTTTTTTTTTTTTTTACCTTTTGTTCAGTGAAATGAACATGAACTGGATGCAGTTATGTAAATAGGTATGTATGTATGGATGGATGTACGTATGTATATATGTATGCTTTTGTTAATTGGGGAGGAACACTGCTCCACATGGACCATTTTCAAATTCAGCCCAGATGTAAAATTGGACAATAAAAACATATGGACATTCATGCTATTTGTGGTCAAAACTGAAAGATGTTTGCTTTCCCACTGGCTATATAACATAATTATTGCCAAGAGGAGGAAGGCAGCATAAATTTCAGTCCTTGAACTATCAGTTGTTTTGGCGAGGCTAGCCATTTGCAGTGGACAAAAAAAGGACCCTGAAGAATCTCTGCCCACTACCAGAGTTTTGTGCTTCGTGCTACTACAGCTTAGTAGGAGAAGCAGTCACTATATTTTCTTGTTGCTTTTCTGCAGTAAGACAATGCATCGTGAATGACGGCAGGATAATACAGTAAGATCAGCAGTCTGTATTGGACTTCCTGTATGTGACAATGCAGAAAGATGCAGTTGTACGCATTAACTAATGCATATTTTTCCTTTCTGATTATGTCAGCCATTGTAACAATGTGGTATATGAAGAGTAAAATGGAAAAGAAACAACCTAATTTGACATTAGCATAGCAAAGGCGAGGTGAAGGGGGCAATCTCTCTGTACACTGTCTTGTCGAGGGTACAATTTATGCTAAATAAATAAAAAAATATTTTGTACAAATATTTTCTTTTTTTATATCACATTAAGGGAAATAGAAGAAAAATGGCAAAAGCATCCTACATTGACATCCAAAATTGTCCAGTGTACCTTCTGCTCCCTTTTCATGTCATCTTGCTTGGGCACTGCCCCAAAGACTTGTAATTGGCTGCACAGGTGGAGGGGGCAGTGCAGAGAAGGCAATTACAAGGCTTTATCTTTGGCACCCACGGTTTACAATTTATTTGTTTTGGCTTGATTGTTTTGTTTAATTGCTCACTGTGTGCATGCTAGCTATTCCATTTACAATAGAAAAGCTTAAAAAGGCTTCTCTTTCTTCTTGGTTGTTTTCCTGCAACTAGAAGTTATGGTCAAATTTACAACTCAAATCCAGCCAACAACCTACTTTTTTTTTACCTGCTGGAAGCCTGCCTGGTCAATGGAGAGGGACAACTTTCACTTTGGACAGGGTGGGTGCAGAAAAACAAACTGAAGATGAGGAAGTTAGTGTGTTGCAAGCTTACAAATGAATAAACAAATTATAAAATGAATAATTGCATACTAATAATGTCTGTTTGTGTAATTAATATTCTACATACATTTCTTTCTTTTTGATTGACTGCAGTTTAATGTGAAGAATTGGAGTGGTGTTGGACATAGCCTTTCCTATTTTTGAACAGAATTTTCTTTCTGCCTTTCTTTGTTATACAACCTATTTAAACTGGGAGGGGGGGGGGGCACCAGTCTGGCTTGTTTTAGGAGTTTGCCTAAGTTAATTGTGGTTTGGTACAGCTATTTCTATGAGGTAATTTACCTGCGTGTACAGGGTTTCTGTAAACACTTCCACATAGGCCACAGTGTTCTCTGAGTATAGGAGGCTTGGAATTTAGCTATGCCATCACTTAATAAGAGATAGTAAGCCTTGGAAAAGTTCTTAAAGGTTCTGGGGTCTGCTGGGAGTCAGACTTTATGTTTATTTCAAGGGTGCCTTCTTGGGATCCGATCAATCAGTACATAACATAAGAGGGGAGGGGGGTGCAACATTCCCTCATATTTGTGAATACCAGATCCAGGATATTTACAGCCCTAACAGATGTGCAGATTATTTTCATTTCTTTGAATCTGAATGTTAGTGGTTGTGTATATATCCCAGTTTATGGTGGGATAGTTGAAATCACCCACAAATATGGTGTTGGACTGAATGTTGAGTGACTCCAGTACATTCAAGTATATGTTATGGTTATCCTGAGTCATACACGACAAACTTGGAACCACACTATGGTGGAGCAGAGTTCTCTTAAAAAATAACACTAAAAGCAAACAAACATCACGGACTCTGCAAATACCGTAAAACTTTAATTACATTCGCAAAGCTTTTGGATCACTCAGTGCACTGAGGAAGGATTATGTGATCCGAAAGCTTTGCGATTGTAATTAAAGTTTTATGCTGTTTGCAGAGTCTGTGTTGTTTGTATCCTGAGTCATAGACAGGGACTTATAGGTAGCAAGGATGTAGTATTGGACTTTACCTAAGGTTAGTTGGTCATGGAATAGCTCAAGCGTATCGTATGGTTTAACCAATCTTGAGGTGTGTTTATTTTTTATGTAAATTGACAGACCTCTATCTCTTGCCCCTTCTTGTGTGATAACTGGTCTAAATGTGTGGAAGGCATTATAGCTTTGCACTGTTAGGGTTACTTCCATGGCTTTAAACCATGTCTCAGTAACTGCACAGATGTCAACACTCGCAGGGTGAGGAGTGCTTCCAGGGAGGGGAGTTTCTTCTTGAGAGTGCTAGCACTGAGCAGTAATACCTTTACTTTATCTTGAGTAGAATTTACTATGTCAGAAGATTTATCAGGATGGCATTGCGTAAAAAAAGGCATTATAGGGGTGGATAATGCTTTAGCCAATATCTGAAAACCTAGTGGGGACAAATGCAGACTATCCTTGGCAAAGGGGTGTGGTCTGTCAGTCATATCCTCCCAAGCCGACAAATATTGGACCCATAGGGATGACCCAGGAGCAATGCCTTGTTGACTGGCTTGTGCAAGGTCACACAGTAGCCAAACATGAGCTCAGAGAATCAGACCATATAGCACAGGAATTACAAAAACCTTAACCACTACACTAACTGCCAGATTGCAATTATATCCCACTCATAGCCAAGTTGCTTAGAAGTGTCTAGAATAACAGATTTTGTGTTGGCATGAATTTTCTAAGGATAAGAAGTCTGAGACTCGTATGTCTGTCATTATTTAGTAAATTTGCAGTAATAGTATTGACGGGTAAAAAATAGGGACAGACAAATATTGCTGTTAAACTTAGCAAGTTGCTAAAATAACAGGTTTTGTGTTAGCATGCATTTTCTAAGGATAGGAAGCCCAAAACTCAAATGTTTGTCATTATTTAGTAACTTCACAATAATGCCAGTTTGACAATGGCCAGAAAATAGGGACAGATTTTAAATATTGCTCTTAGAAACTTAGAAACCTGACAAAGTAACTGTTTTTTGTCAGCATGTATTTTCTGAAGGAAAGAAAAGGATGTATCTATCATTATTCTGTGACTTCAGTCACCAGTGCAGAAAACCAGAAAAACTGTATGAGAAATAGCCGAAACATATGATGCATAAATATGGACATTTTGCAAATATCTGGACAGTTGAGAAGGATGGTGGACTGACTTGACTAGTGGGTGTATCAAACTAAATGTAATGCAAATCAAATAATAAATATAGTTTGGCTTAATGGAATTTTTACACACTGGTGATGAATTGCACTTAATATATATAATGACAATGATCAAAAAGAAATTAAGAATTATCACACAGATTTCATTACTTCAAGAAAATCTATATTAATTTACGTTCTGTTATTCTGTCAATGGCTCAGTTTATTTTAAGTGTCTCTGAATAGTCCATATGTGATTTTTATTTCTGGATTTGTTTACTTATAAGTAAATCCACACCAGAATCTGGATATCATTTGTGTGGTGGACAGGACAGGACTGGTGGTGGACTAATGTAACAAATTAAAATGTGATGTTTAAATGTAGTTTGGCTTTAAGTTTGCACACAACCAAATTACCTTTTTGGGAGAAACAGGAAGTGAATTGCATTTAATAAATAATGACAATAATTAGAATTCTAATAAACTTCTTTGCTACAGAAAAAAATGTATGTTAATTCACATTCTCTTATTCTGCCAAGGACTCAACATACTAATATTTGTGTCCTTATCTGTTATTTCTGTATTTGTCCCTGACTCTGATGAGAAGTCAAGTGGTAATCGGTTTCTAATATATGGACTAGAAACAAAATTGTGGGGTATTCTCCTGCCATTAGTGCCACTATTGGTTATTGTTGCTGTATGGGGCACATAGGGACTTTGGCTGTTTTATGGGGGGAGGTATGAGTTTTTAATTAATCAAGGCTGTATTTCTCTATTATTACTTGATTATTTCTCCTGAGTGAACTTTCAATGAATGCTACTCTGTTTTATTGGGGAAGTTGAGGAAACAAGAACTGTGAGTTTTTAACTCATCAAGGCTGTTTTTATCTATTATTATTTGATTATTATTTTTTACTGATTGGACGTTTAATGAATGCTACACTATTTAATGGGGGTATGAGTTCTTAATTCATCAAGGTTGTTTTTATCTCTTAGTTGATGGACTTTAAATCAATGCTACGCTGTTTACGGGGGAAGAGATGTCAGACGAATTCTTAATTCATCAAGGCTGCTTGTATCTATTACTGTCAGCCGAATTAATGAATGCTAAATGCTATTTCCTTAAGGATTTTCTGAGAATGGTTTGGTTACAAGATTATTGTATTTTGCTGTGCTGTAATGTACTTAATTTATTTTCCTTTTTGGATTGATTACTTCCTGGATATAGTCTGTACTGTAGAGTTTTTCCTCTGACTTGTTGAACAGTACCGGCACACATCGTGGTGGATCATAGGGAGGGGAAACAGTGAATTCAGAATGAGAACACCACAGATTTTCTTCACATGGAAAGAAGAATTTCCATGGAATTGCATGCATGGATAACATGCTGATATCATTTATTGATCATTAATAATGTACACCAGAGAAATTGCATCTTAAGTGTCTGATCCAGTCCAGATTCTAGCTTCACAGACGGGTCTGTTTGGGTGTTAAAATACCTTTGCATACTTTTACTGGCTGAAAATGTGAACTCTCAAACCGGAGCTCAGTGCTGACACAGCAAGGCATTGATTTCTTGTCATTTACTTTTGGATGCATAAATAAAATCCAACTTAGAAGTGATAAAATGGCAGACAACCAGTTAGCAGGCTGCAAACTGGACTGAATAGGTTGCTATAGCCTAGGCTTCCCACGACAGCTCTGGGTTAATATATTACAAAAGCAATAGAGTGGTGTGGGAAGTTTTTTATTAGCGCACACTGTCATTAAGTCATCATTCATGTACTTGCCTAAGTAAGTTGAGTTTGGGGTCATGATAACTCACAACAACAGCCCTGAGGGATTACATAATATCAGCAATGCTCTAAATGCCTGCCCTCATTGTTCACATTCACATATGCCAAAAATTGCTACTTTTTGTATGTAGCATGGCACGCAAGCTATTTTATGCCACTGCTGACATTTGGTCTGAAAGTGCAAATAGATCTGGATTGTGCCAAATTCTGAACTGGTAAGTTGATGTTCTAAGCAAATATCTGGATAAACCATGTTCGTTTTTATTTACCATGTGTTTTATTTGGATGTGTGAAAAGGCAGTGAAAAAATAAAACACCCTGGAATTAATGATTGTGAACAATAGTGTTTAAAACTTCGTGCAGCAAGAGTATTTTTGACTCAGATTTTTGATTCTCTGTAAACTGTTTGTGTTTTTTTTTTTGAAGCTTTTCTCCTCAGGTCCCCACTGAAAATGGGCCACAAGTCCAGCTGGGTCAACCCGGTTAACAAATGTCAATAAATAAATAAATTTGAAGAGTGCTCGTGTTATGTTTGTCGAATGTTATCTTTCCCAAACTGACACAAAAATTGGCTTTACTCCTCATAATCAAAAAAGACAAAAAGGAGTGTTATAAAAATAGTACAGGAAAAAAGGCATATACGCAACAGAAATAATCTTTCAAGAGGGCAACCAAAGTACTTAAGCATAAGCCTTCATAGTATTGCTGCAGAGGAGGGGTACATCCATACAGACGACTTCCAAAAACAGTATATTAGCACCTTCATCTGTATCTTTGTTGGTGTCATCTGCGCTCATATAAGACCCAAACACTTCTAAGGTGGGGGAGCCTGTCATATTATCAGCCTTTAGGCATGCTAGACTCATCACTTCACCAATTAATCCTGCTCCTTTCATTATTTCATTACACAAACATCATTTGATCGTATCAGTTTTATCAGAGTATATTTTAACATAGTGCAGGATGCCGCTGTAAAGCAAGAGGTATCTACATCAATCCCTTTTGTCAGACCAGCATCAGTTTAGTGCTAGGATGTAAAGACAAATCTTTGCAGTCACCTGAAAAGGTTCTTTAGAATAATAAAAAGAAAGGTAAAGTAGCCCTTTCCCAGTTTCTTTCTACCAAGAGAGCATTTTTTGACACAGCCAGATCTTATTCCATCTGAAGAGTCTGATTATAAGACTACTTCATCTAAATGTCCAGGTTCTCTTCCTTAAGACATCTCTTTTGTAAAATCAATAGTTTTATGGAGCAATTTGTCTGCAGGGTTCCCTTCATGTAAAGGAATTAGAAAAATGGTTATGAGCAGGGCCTCCTCTTTATGATGCTTTTCATGATGTTTTAAAGGCTAATAGTCAGTATTCTGAATGACAGACAGCAACAGCAATAAGGGTGGCAACATGTATAATGCAGTCACTGATGAACAGGAGTTGTTTACCTCCCATAATATAGATTGTATTGCCATTTGTTTATCAGCTCTGTTAAAGCTTTTTCTCTAGCCACCTTACCATTTGGAAATTGCTAAAAGAAAAATGGTGGTATTTGTACCCCTAATTGGTGGGCAGGGGTATGACAATATGGACGAACTATGCCACTAATTGTTTGCGATAAGCTATGGTTGTGACTTTTACACTTGATAGTCCCACAATTAGGAATGTTTTGAAAAAAATGGGGGTTATTTTATGTCAATAATGATTTGTATGGAAAGTTAGGTCTGAAACTCTCAGTAGTGTAATGGAGAGGTAAATGCTTTAAAGACCTGTTGCAATAAGGCAAAGGGATTTTGACTAACCCTGTCAGACAAATTACATACAAATGTGGCTCCTGTATCCAATGTCAGTTTATTTCAGTGAATGAAAGTATTTGGATACAGGGGCGGAGTGTGGCTTTGAAGGGTCGCTTTAGTTCTGACTCCATGGGGTGGTGTATTTGGCTAAATTTCAAAAGTGCTGTTCCTTTTATATTGGTAAAATGGAGAGAAGAGTTCTGCTCACGTTGTTTTTTTTTTCTTTGTGGTAGAGAGAATCGATAAAGATCCGATGTGGGGACCATGGAGTGAACTGCTAGAGAAGAGGGAATTGTGCTGGCAGATTGTTTTGAATGCATATAGATTCCCTCGGCTTAATGAAATGGTGTCTTTGGCTTGTATTTTGAAATTGCGTGGTTTATGGGGAGATTTCTTGTTTTTTTTTTTATCTGATTGAATAAGAACATTCATGAAACAAGTTATTTTGAAATGGATTTGTGTTTTGATTGTTAGATGAACTGATTGTTTTTGTTTTCATTCGTTGATTTACATCCTGTGATCTGATGTTTATGATTTCTGAAGAGGTTCCTATATAAAGATGAAAGCTCTAAACTGTGTATGAATTACTAAACATTACCGTTAAAATTTGCTACCAACCTAAGGTATTTTCTTGTTTTTTTAAGGTTGTCTTTTCACCCTGTGGAATTTTGCTCTGTGTTTGTTTGATTCTTAAGCTGAGTAGTACCTGCTCCACCTTCAAGGTAAAGATAATTGGATTGGTAGCTTCAAACTCTGTTCTGGTCTATCTTTTATTGTCCTGTTTGAGGATGGATGGAACTTTTGAATATGGATCATTTACAAAGCTTGTAATGGTCTGCAGACCTCTTGCCTTGTAATTTAAGTAGAACAGGAGGCCAAAATGCCCCTACAGGATTAAAGACATCAGGGCAAAGTATGTAAATTGTGGAAAGCTTCCCAGCATTGTCTATTTAAGTGACTTGCTTAAGGTCACACAATAAGCAAATGATAGCCAAGGGAATCAAACCCTGTACCAGAAGAACTACCGTTCACAGCCTTAACTGCCAGATCATTCATTAAAGCAAAGACAAAAATTCACATAAAATAATACAAAACCTAAAATCATTCCAAAAAATGTTAAGTGAATATTAAGTAATCATACCTCTCAACTGTACAGATTTTCACAGAATGTCCAGATTTTGCCTCATATTTTTGGTCAGTTTCTCATATAATTGTGGTTTTCTGGCAAAATCACTGGCAAATCATTGAGGACTGAAGTCAGAAAATAATGGCACACATTTGAGTTTCAGACTTCATATCATTCAGAAAATCCATGCTAATGCATAAACTGTTATTCTATCAGCTTTCTAAGTTTGTAAGAGCAATATTTAAAAAGTGCCCCTATTTTTAGGCCTTTGTCCTCCCATTATTTGTGCCTTTGTCCAAATTTCTTGCTCTAATGTGTTGAGTTATTGAGTCAGGTAAGTAATACATTAGCATATGTAAAAACAGTTCTAATGGCAATGAAATGTAGTTATAGAAATGTGTTGTTTATGTATAGAGGTAAACTTTAAGGTGAAGAATGTATGAGCAGACATGAATACAGAACTAAGATACCCCAGGGATTACCTCAGTGTCACTGCTCGACAGAGGCACAGCAAAATAATGGGCATAGTTCCCCAAACTAAAAGGGGGTAGGTAAACAAAAACTAAAGGCTAGGCTTGTAAATGCCCTCGGGAAGATAGCCTAGTATGAACCTATGAACCTAAGAAAAGCAGGATACTAATTTGGATGCCGAGTAACAGAATGTTGGAATAACTGGGGAAGTGAGATGGAAAATAAATGAGGGTTACAGGAATAAAAAGGTGTGGATAAACTGAGATATCCAGAAAACAGTGCAGAGAATATGTGAAGAGTGGAATGAGAAGCAAGAGAAAAGTTAAAGGTAGTAAAATGTGTGATGGAAGTGGTTACCTGAAATATAAAGACTAGATATGACACATCTTTAGCAGAACAGAGACAGTCTAGATCAGAATGAGCTTTTGAAGGATGTAGTGTTATTAATGTTACTCAGTTGTTAGGATAACAACATCCACCATCCACAAGGATACTAAGTGTAGCTAGGGTCTCTTTCACATATCTTTGAGGATGTTTTCTTAAATATCAGTAGAATTTTAATGGGTGATCTTAAAGGTTTGTCAGTTATGTATTTGTTTAGAAGAAAAGTCATATAGGAGAATCTGCAATCTTATATGATTATGTAGGTGAAAGAAAGATGGATGCAGTTAAGTTTATTGACAAGGACATCCAGCCTAGTTTATTTACAAATATCATTTGAAATATATGCATTCTAGTCTCTGTAAATTTGTCTTGTTTACATTGCTGTTGCAGAGGCTGGCATAATGGTTAAGGTGTTTATCTCACAGATAAGAGGTACATGGTTTGATTCTCACCAAGGGAAACTGGATAGGCTTAAAATGGCCCATGAGGCATCTAGCCTAACACTTATCTGTGAACCTATAAGGTAGTGATTCCATATTCTTGTACATTGCTGTGTGCTTATTCAGTAGAATGTATATATACAGTTTTTTTTCCTTCTTAATTAGTCTGAAATATTGTGTTATTGCTTACACTTCTGAATTTTTTGTTTGTCAAATGTTTTGTATTTCACCCAGGATGACCTGAAATTGGTCAGTATTGCATTACTCCAGTAAACAAACAAAAATAAATAAATAAAATAAAGATGTTTTGTCATAAGCAGTGCACTGGCAGACCTTATTCTTGTGAATGGAGGTGGAGAGTGATTTAGACAGTATATGGTACCAGGTCTTTTGTGAATACTTAGCACTATAATAATGAAATGTTCGGAAAAAGTTAACTTATCAGTTGTTGCACCAAAGTACTTGTAGTGTTCCACAGTCTGAATGGTAGTATTGTTTAGAAGATGGGCACAGGAATATTTGTTGTGTCCTTCAGGCTAAACTCATGAGCTTTTTTATTTTCTTTAGTTGTCAGTATTGATTCTTGCAAACATTCTGTGAGTTAATTGAATGTTGCAAATACAAAGTAATTTCAGCTAAAGTTTGGGAACTACAAGTCACAGTGGAGTTGGCCACATATTGCCCAGTTTCAGGCAATTGGTATAATTTCAGATGCCATTAGGAAACATAAAAAAAGATAGCAATAAACCAAGGATGCTGCCTTGAGATACACCAATATTTAGATTTTGTCAGATTTCAAAGAATTCCAGCATACCTTATAAGTTCTGTTGTTTAAGCATGAACCAATAAATTAGTGTAATTGTGCAACCTAAAGAATGTAGCCTTTACAGGAGGAAGCTTAAGAAATTTGTGAAAAGATCAGTAGTGGGTTTGCCTGTGACATACTCATAAGTAATACAGTTTATTTAATTTGCACAAATCTACCTCTGGATCGAGCATTGTTAACTTAAGGATCAGGGCTAGGATTTAGAAACAAACAGTACAATGTAAAATGCAAAACTGCAAAATAGGTGGCCACACAGAGGGTGAAGGTGATTCAGAGATATGTATATCACAGTTGCTTAAGGATTAGAAATGTCACAGCCAACATAACATGCAAATAAGTGTATGATAAGATCAAAATGAGCAGCATTGTCACAATGATGCTGATGGTGAATATAGATGAGGCTAAACAATTTGGCAGAGAACTTCAGAAATGTACAAAAACTGCAAGTGGAGTCATGGCTGCAAGTGTAGCCGTATGTCATAAAATCCTGGTGAACAGAGACAGAGTCTGCAAAATCATGTTAGGGATAGCAGAAGGTTTAGAAAAGATATACATATACAAGGCCATTGTCACAGCCACTTGCTGTGGAGATGTGCATCATTGCCCTTTGCATCACAGATAATCTGACTGAGCCTAATACTGCATCATCCCAATGGCACAAATATAGTGGACAACTGCTTTGTGAACAGAAACGCTAGTGTAGGAGCTGGAACAGATGTTTCACCCTCACATGCAGGTTGATGGGGTCCATGGAGTACCCATTGCTATGGACACCAAGGAATGTGTAGCACTGAGAATCCTGATGTGCAGGGTGATTTCCCCCAGGAGCATCTTATTGGTGATGACAGATATGCACAACACCCATATCTAATGGTACTCATAAGAAACCCACAGACATTCACAGAGAATGGATACAACATAAGGCCTGCTTTCACTATTTAGACATCTCTGATGGTGCCCTGCAGTCACAGTACAAAAATGTACAGCAAAGTATTTGCTGTGTATGTGCAGTGTTACACAACAAGTTGGTATGCAAGCAAATACAGTAGGGGATTGCCATTTGGGGGGGAAGGATGAGCCACAGTCTGCAGTGGGGCGTGCCTGGTGAAGAGTTTGCGGAGGACCTAACTACAGTGGTTCAACCATGTGAGGCAGAGTTGGACACTGTACACCATGGCACTGGCTAAGGGGCAGTATCTGGTTTGCAAATATGGGCAAGGTTAGATATAACAAAAGTTAGTAATGATACATGCAGTAATAACAAGGCTATGCTATACTATGCATAGACTTAGAGGCACTGTGCATCATACCCAGGTTCATAGGCCCATAGGAGATTACTAGGCTAATGGCT
Organism: Protopterus annectens; assembly: GCF_019279795.1. Lineage (NCBI taxonomy): Eukaryota > Metazoa > Chordata > Ceratodontiformes > Protopteridae > Protopterus > Protopterus annectens. Next base: position 419,243,139 of record NC_056742.1, read on the forward strand.
TAAGGACCCTTACAAACCTAGCCAATATAACCCAATTTACCCATTATATGGCCCCTATGGGCAAGAGGATGGAATGTATTTCTGCCTCTGCATTGAGTATCTTACAGATTGACCCTGTCCGTAAGGGACATAGGCACTACCCCAGGAGTGAATTTGCGATTCCCCATCCATTGTTCAAATTGCATATGAAGAGGGCTAGGGAAGGGCTTTGCTTACTGTAAATAGGAAGCCCTGTTCCAGAGAAGAGACAATCCTGAGATACATATTTGTCTCACCAGGATAACCTGATAATAGAGTACTGAAGGTAGCCCATATTTGTCATCATATGCCACAGTCAGTGACAGCATTTGGCACTGGACTTTGGGGGGGGGTGGCTGCTGACATGGGTGAGTGTATGTCATGTCACAGTGAGTGTGGTGAACTGAGAACACTGTTTGGGGGGGGTCTTTTGTATGGTGTACTTGGACAAAGGAGGGTATTGCTGATGGGTGCAACTGTTGCTGTGCTGTGCATGTGTCTCTGTCACAGGTCCATGGCACCCTCAGGAAGAATGCGTGCCATCTCTGCATCTCCTGTACATGCGGGCAGCCTCTCTGTAGAACATCACTGGTATGATCTAAACTTGCATAGTGGAAGGTGCTCTGTGAATGGGAGAAGTATGTTGTGTCATTGCTAGGCTCAGCATATACACCCCATCTTTGGCTGTGTACGTGGTGTGTTGCAGTGCCCTCAACAATGGTAGTAAATGAAGTGGTGCTATGGGACCTAGACTTTATCTTGACCATCCCAAAGTAGGCTTCCCCATCAGAAGTGGAAGAGGATTGGTCATAAGACTGGTGATGCCCACAGTGTGCAGCTGTACATGAACTCCTCAAGGACACAGACTCCCTCTACCATCTTTCAAAAATGCCACTCAACTGGGCAAAGCTCTGTCTGAGGTCATCATGAGACCACATACTACAGTGATCAATTCTGCAATTGGTGTGGTTGCATTAGCTTTACCTGTATGATAGCCCCGTACATCCGCTGTGTAATGGGCATGAAGGCACTGCTCAGGAGTGGATTAGGAGCCATGGCATTGTTGACCAAAAGTACTCCAGTCTCTACTTTCATCCCTTTGCCCGTGGAAGTTGCCAGCACTCACTGATGCCTGGGCTGCAGAGGATGAGGCTGTATCTTAGGCTGCTCTGTCTGACATTGGCTGTCCTATTATAGTATCCTAAGACTGAGGAGTGAGTTGCACAGCAAAGAAGTAATGTGTATGTGTGTGTGTGTATGTATGTGTGTGTGTGTGTATGTGTGTGTGTGTGTGTGTGTGTGTGTGTAAGAGGAGGTGATATGCCCCCCATGTTACCTGTACCTGAAAGTTTCACCATGATCGCAAACTGTTCCAGCTGTTATGGTCAACCTCAGACATTTCCAGGATGTCAGACATGTCAGCAGCCACTGTTGAGAAACTCAAACACTGAAGAATTTGTGAAAAAAAGACAAAAACACCGTAGTCTATAAATTCTACATTCTGACAGTTCCATAGCCAACTGAGGCTAAAATAGAATGGCATGCATAAGCTATATGCCACTTAGCTTATGCAGGTTGATGTTGCAGATGAAGCCCTGACATGCCTGTAAGACGTACCCAGAGTGGGTATAATTCTGCCTCCAGTAGGTTGCACTCCATTTTATATATATGTTAGGTAATACCCACATATGCCATGACTCACTGACACCTGTAGTGCTAGGCGAAATTCTGCATCGATATCACGTTCTCCACAGAATGTGAGGGAGCCTTTGGGCATCCCAGACAAAAATGCTAAAAATTAGTCCGTGTCAGTCAAGTATGACTGTGTAGGTGACCCCCCCCCCCATGTGTCTCCTGTTCCTTTGCAAGGCAGGTTGCCTTGTTATGAGCATGATAGATTGTGTAGTTGGCCCTACATTGTATTTGAACTTTTGTACCTTTATTGCCACTGACAGCAGTGACCTGTGCATCAAGGTCCAACCAGACATGCTGGCAGAAGGCACATTTACTGTTATTGTGAGGAGCATCTATCTACCATGTTCACAGTGGGCCTGCAGCACAATGCCATTCTAACCCCAGGAGGAAATCTCCATCCTCTTGCTTGACTGCTCAATCACCTTGCTGTATAAATGTGAGGTAGATTACCTGTTGTGTCCCTCATATCCTCACCACAGTTACTATAGACTGTGCTACACCAGACCAACCAAAAGGCACAGGCCATCTGCAAATGTGATTGCCATGAGAAAGCAGTCAGTAGCACATCATTTGTGTGCATGTAAAAGACACCAGAGAGCAGCAGTTACTAATGAAACATGCCATTACTGTCAGACCTGATGTGCATACCATGATGTGTTCTGTCAGGGATGCTCCACCGTATGGATGGCTACTACTGTAGTCCCTTTATGTCCCCCGTAGAGTTGTCTTGCTACATGCCCTACTGATGTACGTGTATTCCATTTGGCACACACCCTTCCCAAGGCACATGCTGTCAATCACAACACAGGTATGGTATCAGTAGGACCATAGGCTACTAGTAATAGCTCCCTGGCCTTTGTATGTGTGCACCACATTAGGTCAAGGCCTAATGCAAGCCATCAATGAGAATGTCAGCAACACTTCCTTGGGGTGGCCCCAGGCAGAGTGGTACATCAACACCACAACAGACTGAAACCATTTTGAAATGCATGGTCACTTCTACTCACACAGCTTGATGACTCAAAAGTAAAAGGGCAATTTTCCAACTCTGACTTGCAACCACAGCTGTGGTATATTCATATTCAAAAAACGACTGCCCCCACCCCAAAAACACAACATCCAAGATGGAGACACTGACTCTCATCTTTAGAACTCTACTGTCGCCCGCCCCACATGACACCAGACGAATCAGTATGAAAGTTAATCACATTCATACGATAAACAGGAAGACAAAGGGTAGTCAGCAATGTAAAATTCCTAGTTCCAATCCTCAATCCTCCTTAGAAGGCCTATGTGCCCTTCTTCCTGCAGACATAAACTTTACTCTATGTAGTATGAGGTACATTGACAATAAACTTCATAACATATTTATAACTCCCCATGTCCATCTACCCCCCCCCCCCCAGTCAGGAGTCACATGTTGAAATCCTACCCCAACGCTCTAAAAACAGCAGGGTAGCAGCAGCTAATATATATCAAAACAGCTCCCCATCATGTGCAGGCAGTATATATCTAAACATTTACCTCAACTTTAGTGGTTATGAATGTTCAGCAGGAACCCATTTTTCTTCTCGTCACTCCCTTTGTAAAGTTTTATAAATTCTGTAGCACAGTGAGCACTTCAGTGACAGTGGATCTGTTTATGCTGTTTTAAGAAGAACAGCAAAACAGGTATGCTAAAAATCCAATTCCAAAGAAATGTCTCTGAATCACACTTTTTTTTCACTATACTAGGAGGCTCGTACTTGATTGTGTACCCACATGAGTAGCCATAAAGTTCATTGTGCATGTACAGGTGAGTTAATGACCTCCTTGTAATGTGGATATATTTAACACTTTTTCATGGCCCCAGAGGCACTAAAGAGAAATAAAGGAATGAGAATATGGGTTCCTCAGGCTGCACACAGTCATGATTAATAAAATAAGCCACTTAGAACCAACCAGACAATAAGCATAAGAATAAAAAAATAAACACCATCAGAATGGAACACAGGACACAACTTGCTGACCCCTACACACAATCATGTCACCATTCCATTCACATCCAAACACCTTCCTGCCATGCCATGAATTTATGTGCAACCATATCATGACCTGTCATACTTATGTGCCCTGTCATGCATCACATGAAGGCAGAAGTGTGTGTCAAAGTGAAGGTACTACTGTATTCCACTCAGTTGTAACTGCTAGAAGTGGCCATGGCTTCCAAAGCAGTGAGCGTGGCAGGGCTGACAAATGGTGTTCTAAGGAATCTAAAATATTTTTGTACATAACGCTCAGAGATCACCAGGAGCACCTGATGAGGACCTCTTATTAGGGTTCCCTCACTGTAGGGTCGATGCCTGTCATTGCCTTGCCAAGGTGGTGACTGTCGTTACTGGCATCACCTACAAAGGTGAGCAGTACGCACAACATTACATCCATGGAACAATGAGGTTAGGCATGGTACTCAGTAACTATAAATGACAGCTGGATTTTCCTGTACTGTAATTCATAACAAACACAGCAATTTCATTTTGTATGCTTCATAACTGTTTTCATTACCTTTAATGTTTTTTCTGCTTTTCTTTCAAAGGTGTATCAACCTTTTCTCCCGATGCAGATGGAAGAAGATAACATGTTAGTTAATATGACCACATGCAGAGATCATGGCATACTGTGGTTGCTAGTAATACCCACTGTTCCTGTGAATACACATTTGCACTGTTCATGAAGGTGGACGTGCTGTCCCATGCACCTGACCTCTGAGAGGTACCCACATTATCAGGGTAAGGATCATATACTTGGCATGACTTGACCTTACTGCATGTCAAGCACCATGTCCTAGCACTCACCTGTAGGTTTTGTCCCCTGCCATGCTGTGTTTACTGGCACAGTGCTGCCAATCCAATAGAGTGTGCCAAGTCAATTTTCCCCATACCCTGTATGTACTGGCCCAAACAAGACCCATAGCAATGCCACCTATACATGCCATACTCAAGGCATGTTGGTTTTATGCCTACTCTATCTGGTACTACTGGCTGGCATATATTGCTGTATTTGCTTGCCATTTCCTGCCTGTTGACATGTTTAGGCCAGTTGCTTTCCTGTCATCACACTGCCATGGTCAAGCTGCCATCCTACAACTAGTATCTAGCAGTTATGTCTGCCATGCCTTTCTTTGTTCCCTTATCATAACACATAGCAGTGGGAGCATCTATCCACCCTTTCATGGCTTCTGCTGTTTCCCCAGCATACCATCCAGAGACATGGGTAATATCAACATCTTAATGACCCTTACAATCAGATTCTTGCAACTGCTTCTTACCTTGTAGTCTGCCTGGTCAGACATATCCTCCAGATTACCACTGCATAGCTAACAACAGTTTATTAGTTTTATAGTTATTTGTATGGACCCCATACTGATGATTTTCTCTGTTGTGTACCTTTATTTCTCTTTCTTGCTGTCATTGCTTTATAAAGTTATTTGATATTTATTTTTTTTCACTATTCATGTTGTATCTGTACTGCAAAATCACTGTCTACCTTATGAAATGCATATATTGCTGTTACGAGCTCCAGAATGCCAAAAAAAAGACCAAAACACATAAGAAAAGTGAATGTTGACCATTGCTTTTCTCTTGGGAGTAAGCACCCCCTTCCCACACATCCCTAATATGAGAGAGAAGTCCACCACATACCCCTCAAAACTTATATACCAACTCCAAAATTGACATACCTTGGAGAAAAGGGAATATTCCAAGGAACAGCATTCTAGAACTCAGTATATGTAACTCCATATTTTCAATCATTCAGTCTTGCAATTCCAGAACTTGCACTAAAAAAATTCAAACAGTTACCAAAGTCACTACACTACTGACCTGCCATGCTATCTCCTCCTGGATCCTTTTTGCCTCCAGGGCTATCTTTCTTCATTGTGACATAGGTCATCCAGCAAGGGAAACCAAGGGGTTTCCTCTGTGGCTTATGTGGTCTGTCATGGGGGTTGTTGTCACACTGTCTGGGGACAGCAGCTGTAAGCCTCAATATGCTACCCAACAGGAGTTGAAGGAGGTGGTGGTAAAACGGTGTCTCTACATTCACATTGTCCACCTGCAGAATGTCCTTGTATGACTGGCAGAGTTGCACCACTGCCTGACCCTGTCCAGCACACCAACAGAGGCAAGACCCAGTGGGAAGAGCAGTTGTGGAGGGAACTGACTTTTGTATAGGTTCTATCCTGGCCAATATGAAAGGGTGCTGTCATCTTACCCTATCCTCCATCATGGTGTTCCTTTCTGTGTGTTTTATTTCCACTTCCCTGTTTGTGATCCAGCCTTTCTATTACCAAATGTCCTCTCTCTCTCTTTCTCTCTCCCCCTCTCCATTGTGTTACCTTATATTTTGTTTCAGCATCTCTTATAGGTTCATAGGTTAGTACTAAGCTAACTGCCCTGGCAAGCCGTTTTAAGCCTAGCCAAATATTCTTTGTGAGACTCAAACCCTGCACCTTGTGTTTGTAAGGCAAACACCTTAACCATTAGGCCACCCTCCCAACCCCTATGTCTGTGCTCTGTGTTTGTCTGCCATCACTAACATCCCTATATCCCTATTTCTACCCACACATCCCTACACTCCTTACTTACTTCCATTCTACTCTTCTTAAAAAGAAGGAAACAAATTGACATTTGTCCCACAAAAAAAAATGACATACCATCATTCCAGTATTTCCTTCCCTGTCTCCATTTTGTGTGTTCATCTATTTGCTCTTAACCCTTTCTGATTGTCCTGTACACCCATTTCCTCCCCATTCATAAGAAATAAATTTGGAAGGGACTTTGGGTTATCTTATTATGGGTCTCAGTAGTTCTCACAGCAGCACAACTATGCACCTGTAGAAGTGCATAGGTAAAAGTATGTGACGTCTTTACAGGTCACATGACTATAGTTGTAATATCCTCCTCTGTTCATGGTCAATATAGATTTCACCAGCAAATTTCTTAATAAATTATTCATTAATTGTCTTCAACCACTTTGTTACTTAGCTTTGGATCACATCACGCAACACTGACTGCATGAGTTCGCCATAGTGTGGCTGCATAAACTATGTTTAGGTTTCTTGTATTTATAATGACTTTAGCTCCTCTCTTGACTTTTGTAAAATCTCCTCAGACTCTGCACTGTTCTATTAAATTAGATTTCTTGAAAAAGGATTTCAGGTAAATGAGTCCTTAATGTATTCATACTAATCACAATATGAATCTTCATTTGCTAAATTCCCTGCCCCTTTCATTTCTAAACCCTCATCTCATATCTTCACTCTCTGCCTAGCCACAGCATCATTGCCTAGATGTACGAATACAGTTATTATCATGGCTGTTAGCATCCCTTACCCAAGACCAGTTTCTCCAGTACTCTGTCTGACTTCCATCTCACTCCCACACTCTACACCTTGCTGAGGTACTACAGACCCTATTCTGTCTGCAGATATGGGCTGCATCAACAAAGATGAGATTGTCTCTTATTTTCATAAGTGTTACGGAAGTTACATTTTACGTTTATGCGTTTTTCCCTTGCTGCCTGCTGGTCATCATTTTCCTTTCAATCAGTGGCTCATTCATTCCCACATCACGAAAGGCAAGAGTCGGCCAAGAGGGAGCCATCATTTAGCTAGCCATCAGGGATGGCTGGAGTTTTTGAATATTTTTTCACACTTATGCATGCCCAGCAACAGCCCACAGGTGGGGCATGAGTGAGTGTCATTGCTGAACTACCCCTCACTTCCACAAGGGACTGACATGAATAGGACTGACCTTCTCACCCAAAGGCAGTACAGCCCTGTTCTGTCCCCACTCTCCATCAAGGAACTCAGTCTACATTCACGCCCTCTTAGGATCCTCCGTACCTGTGTCGCTGAATGCCCAAGGCACTCTTTGTAAATCTGGGCCTTTGTCCATGTACATCACCAGTGCAGGTAGAGGTTGTTATATTACAGTCAGCTCCCTTCTTTATGTCACAGACATTTCCTGTAATATAGACAAAGGACTCCAGTCAGGAATACTGTTTACTGATTTGAAAAAACAAACATTTTTACAAGGTTAATGCTCACCAGTTCTTAAAAAAAAAAAAAAAAAAAAAAAATTATATAAGCAGTTGCTGACCATGTTGTTCATAATTCTCAACCTTCTCTGGCAGATCCCTTGAAGTAGCTTTTATGCACTGTTTCTGCTACAGGCTACTATTTTCCAGGCGATCCTTGAAGGCTTTTTTAGGCTGTGTAATATTTTTATTTTTTTCTCAATGACCTTGCTGCTAACTGTCAATATTAAAACCTGACTTTTTATGTAGACTGTCTTATATTATTACATAACTGCAAAACAAGTTACATATTGTAAGCTGTATTCCAATTTTATCTTAAAATAATCTTATATCTAGGACAATTTAGCAAATAATGTTTTCAAATTATATGTCACGGCATTTAGTACGCCTTCTAGATTACAGTCCTCCAGTCCTAATAATATCCCTGACACAATCAGACAGTTACTTAAGCCTTCTTAAAATATGGCATCTGTCCACATCCTTCTCTGCATTTCACTCAGTATAGTAAACTAGCTATTAATAAAATAGCCACTCATCTTAAATTATGCAACATGACTACTTGTTTTTACGAGAAACCAGTCTCCTGGTAGTTAAGCTAATTAAAATTCATAAAACGGAGAATATCTTCCCATTGATTGTTCTTTGAAACAACATTTAAGTAAAATTTGTCTCTTTTACTTGTTAATATGGTCAGCTGCTTGCCTTACTGTCTTGAACAGTGCTGTTTTCATCCAGAGGTCACTAGTTTGTAATTTGCTGAACTAGGAAACATATCTACCTTCATGGTAAATGTTTGTTTCCTAAAAATATTTTTATTTTTTTCTTAATGACTTTACTGCTGTCACCCCCAGTCATGTCCTCCCTCCTCTTAAACAAGACCAGGGAGGCACCTTAATTCAATGCTAACCCCCATGACCTGGTAAATTGTGAATGTGCATTCTCCAGCTCTGCTTGCCCAACCTGGAGCAGACAAGAAATATTATTTTACACCCCATTTAACTAAATGTAGTCAGTTTACCACAAGGACTGGTCACTTTGTGGAGAGACCATGAGTAGTTCTTTACCTGCAGAGTCTGCTATACTTGTTTTCCATTAAATGTGTATGGACTATTACATAACTCATTTTTACTTCTGACATAGTCTTTATAAACCCTTTTCCTAACTCCTCTTCTTGGTGTACAATCTGTGTTAATTACTGTCTCACTTCCCTTGTTTCTTTGTCTTTGCTTTTAGATAAAGTTCCTCAAAAATTAAAAACAAAGTTGCTATAATTTTCTGCTTGCTCAGTATGTCACAGTTCTTATGCTTTATTATAACTGCATTTCATTTATTTTCAGTGTTTTATGTCCCTGCCAAAACATGTGCTATGTATTTCAGTCTTTGACCTGCCCTGTATGATATTTTTATCTTCCAGTTTGTTTTTTACTATCTGTTTGTACTACACTGCGTATTATTATTGCTTCAATCTGCCCACAGCTTGAGCCTTGGTTGAAAATGTCACTTCCATTTCACTCATAGTAAATTAAATAAGCCATTGGAAATGTTACATGATCTAAAAGTGATGATATGCTTGATAACTAGGAGGTAAGCAGTGAAGTGAGCAACACATAACCACTGAAGTCTGTCTTATGTTTATTTATTTTTTTGCAAAGCATTGTCCTGTAAGAAGTATGCACAGTACAAAATGGAAACTGGCAATTAGAAATGGAAAAGCCGTTTAATGTGTACTGTGATATGAGTCCTATAGTAGTTAACTGTTTACTGACACATAGCATTTGTTTTTATTATATTATATGGTTAGTTATGAATTTCAGTAGGTACAGTACTTTCCTGTCCAGGTGTAATTACAGATGTGTTAGAACAATTTATGTTTCTTAGTTTACACAGATACAGCACTTGCTTTTTATGTTGAATTACACATTATAAGCCATTTATACATTTGTGGATTTTGCTGCAGTTTCTGGTTGTAGTATGTACTTTGCATTGTTTTCCCTGTATCTGCATGGGTTTTACAGGAGCTCCCTTCTTCCTACCATACCTCTCAACCACTTAGAACAAGAAATCTAGGCAAAGCCTAAAGTAATGAGGGGAAAAGTCTCAAAAATAGGGACATATTTTAAATATAGCCCTAAGAAACTGTTAGAATAACAAGATTTGTGACCGCATGCATTTTTCTGAAGGATATGAAGTCTGAAACTCAAATGCTGTCATTATTTAGTGACATCAATCCTCAGTGACTTGCAAGAAAACCACAAATTTTAGAAGGAACAGACCAAAAGTATGAGGCAAAAATCTAGATCTTTAATGAAAATCTGGACAGTTGAGAGGTATGCTTCGTACTTACCCAAGATACACAGTAGATGATGTGGAGATGGTGCAGATTGCCTCTAGGGGTGTGTGTGTGTGTGTGTGTGTGTGTGTGTGTGTGTGTGTGTGTGTAGTGTGTGCAGTGTGTGCGTGTGTAGTGTCTGCCCGGGTGTGAATTTGTCCAGCTATGGAGTGCATCTCATTTAGAATTGTTTTTTTCACTTTACATCCATTGCAAGCCAGAACAAATTCTGCACCTCACAACAGTAAATTGCAAAAATTTGACACTGAAGATAGATAGATGGGGAAGTTATGGCTTAGGGTTATCTAACGTGTTTTATATTTAGAGTATGAGAACCCAGTTCTATGCAGCCAAAAGACTGCAGTCACATTTTGCTTCACTGGTTATCTTTAAGGGGTATAATAAAATGGTAGAACTAGCATTTTTTAGATGCATATTTTTTTCTGTTATGCTGTTAATATATTCTGTTATCTTTTTTTCATTCCTTTTCGTGCTCTAATGTATTTTTTCATTTACTTTATCACTTTTATTTACAATCTATTAATAACAGTATGAAAAGGGAACATTTTCCAGGGGTGAAGAAAAGCAGGGACTGAATCCTTGAGAGTGCATGATACAAACAATGGAGACATAAAGTGTAAGCAGCAATTATTATGTGTATAAATGATTTAAATGTATACCATATCTGTCACTATATACTTTAAAGTTGTCTGTAGCTTTAGAACCACATATACAGCCACACTACATGGAGCCTCAACTACAAAGCCCATAAGGCAAGCCAGCACACGACCCAGTATTGTGCTCATAGGAGACTCCATTGTAAGACATACAAATCTTCGACTCACCAGGTTAAACAAGTAGAAATTAATGGTGAGTTGCCTACTAGGGGCCAGGATCTGCCAAGTCACTCAATCATGTGATTGAACTGCAAGTGCCACCAGTATAACTCAGTCATAATTTATGTGAGTGTAAATGACCTGAGACATACCTCCCCGAACTGTATGAATAGAGACATTGTGGAGCCCTCAGACTCTGAGTCCCAAGCTGGTATGAGGCAAGCACAGAGTAGCATTCTACCTTCACCATGGATGCTGCCACTGTACAATCAAAAGAGGACAGATTTTAATAACTGGCTTAGCTTCTGGTGTCAATCAATAGGGTACAGTATTTTTAAGCATGGGAGGATATAGTCAATAGGCCATGCTGCTTTGCCAAGGGTGGAATGCTGCGGTCCACACAACGCTTTTGAATATTGGCTAAAATATTGTCCTTTTTAGCTAATGCCAAAATGACAAACCATCCATCTTAGCAAAACCAGCCCAAGAGAGTCTAAAGGTATTACTGCTCAATGCCAGGACCCTAAACAAGAAACTCCACTTCCTTAAAGCTCTACTGACTTTGGAGAATGTGGAGATCTGTGCAATTACCAACGCATGGTTTAAAGCCATAGACAGCACCCTGACAGTGCAGGGATACAATGCCTTCCTCACATTTAGACCAGCTATTGCATAAGCAGGGACAAAAGATGGAGGTGTCACTATCTACATCAAAAACAAAACATACCTCAAGGTTGGTGAAACAGGATAACACACTTGAGCTTCACCACGTGTCGATTTTTAGAGGTAAAGTCCCATATCATATCATATCCTTGCAAGCTAGAGATTACCGTCTTTGACCCATGAAACCCATAGTTCCTACTTACAGCTACTAGAAACACTTATCATTCAACCCAGTACTACATTCTTGGGGGACTTTAACTACCATTCTATAAACTAAGAAAACTACATGACCCCAAAATTGCAGCCCAGAGATTCCTGGTCTTTGTAAGCACAAACATCCTGAACCAGTAAATCCATATGCCCACTAGAGATGCAAACATATGAGTGAATTTGTGTCTTTCGGCTTTTTCCATGAGAGAATGTTATGTGTAATGGCCCCTCTGGTAAGGTCAGACTATAAAGCTGTCGCCTTCAAAATAAAAATCAATGCTCTAAGGTTTGCTCTAAGGCAAACTACCTATCACTTAGCAATTACCTGACAAAATTTAGCACATGCAAGCAGGGTCTGTTTCTATCTTTCTCCACTGCTCGATGAGTAAGGCAAAAAAATATGAAGTCACTTGTTACAGAAGTATTAACTACCTTGCTACAGTTTAAAAATCACACACAGCACTTCAGCTCAAGACTGCTAATGTACTATCAGCATTTATTTCTGAATGCTGGTAATGCACTACTTCTCGATCAGACATCTCCCAGTCCCGCCTCCTGACATCTTGTACCCGGATTGGCTGCCCCCTTTGCCTAATCGTAGTTATACTTCACCTGAACAGTCTTCTGATTATAACACAGTTAACGTCCTGAGGTGCCATAAACAGTGACGACCTTAATGGCAAAGCTCAGGAGGACATCTTTATTTATGTAACTACCTTTCAAAGCTAAAAATTATATTGATATGGCCAGGTAGCTACCCATAGTCCTATAATATTGAAAGCGTTACATTCTACCGTAACGGAACTTTGAACATGTGCATTCTGGTGCAGACATTCCTTGTTTTCAGTATGGTGTAAAGTTTCAGGAAAAACAAAAATCAGAGCAATATAGGAAGAACAGTGGAAAATCCTTGTGGATCAGTAACACTGAGTAAATGGTTGCTACAAGTATTTGTTGTCATTGTCTTTCATGATGAATACGATGTACTTTGAATACCACAGTACATAACCAAAATAATGACAGCAGCATTGATCCTCTGTGCAACATCTAATTTTAAAAGAGAAATATCACCTATTCCAAACCCAGGACATCTGCAGTAAAGTATTAACTTGATGTATCATCACTGAACTATATGAGGTATCGACTGTGAGTGCATTTTGGATGGTACACAAGTGCATGAGTATCCATGTAGTGCTTCACTGCCAATAATAATAAAAAAAAATGTTAACAATGTAATTTATATTCTTGTACAACAGATAAGTCAGCACAAATCAACTATGAATACTAAATAGTTAGAGAGACTGGGGTCTCAGCAGAACACATAGATACTTTACTATAGATTGTGTACAGTATACTTAAACAGCATAATCTAAAAATAGTGTAAAGCCTCAGAAAAACATTAAAAAGGTAAGTCAAAGTGCACAACACTGCAAAAAGATGATTCCCATAAGTAAATATGAAAGAAAAAGATGCCAATTGCATTTTGCCACTGACCTAAATAAATATTGTATTTGCAAGTTTGCAATGTGAATTTCCAAAGGGCTGGAGTCAGCATCAGTTTAACATAAATACAAGTACATTAACAGCCACTGTCACATGCCTCTACTGTCAACAACTGCTTAAGGCTGTGAGCACTTCACTGTGCCATCCCTGAACTACCGCAGTTGCTGATTGCACTAGAGTTTACAGCTAATGCCATGCCATTATAGTCTGATTCTAAAGCATACTATGCAAATGAGACTCACTGAGTATGCATGGCATGCTAGTTGTGGCATAGCAATGGGGTTTCCAACCTACACAGAAACTCATGAAAAGAAGTTCAGCAAACAGTATTGTTCTATAAGATTTTCTCCATCTCCAGAATAGATTATTCTGCAGCAAATAATTAGATTTCTTTCATAATTTTAACAACCATGTCATATACTAAGTAGACATTAATAAGTTTGAATAGCTTTGTTATTTGCTGCATAGTTGAATATACTGCTGAATATATCACTGTATGGTATACTGTACTGTTTTTCACAGCTTTATATCAAAAGACATGAGACACTTACCGTGCATTAATCAGTGGTTGCTGAATAAAGTTAAAGGTAATACCTATTTTATATGTATAATATATGTAACGTTTTTTGTGCTGTCACTATTATGTGGGATGATTACGGCTCTTTTTACTGTCACATGTAGCTCCTGATCATTGTTATATGCAACATTTTGTGTGTTTAAAATTGATTTAAATTATATTTTACAACTTCTGCAGTTGGCCAAATGATGTCTCATGATAATTTCATGCCCAAAGAGAATGACATCCCTACTTAATTATTAAAGTACCATGGTCTGGCTGTCATGGACTGAGGTGGTTACAGACTGTAAGAAGCATATGATATAGGAGGATAGTAAGCCAAGTAAATGCTGTGAGGGCTATGTCTACACTGTTGAGGCTTTTCATCAGTGTGTCATTGACGAGTGTGACCATGTGACACTGGAGAACTACCATGCACCCCCCACCATTGGAAGAATCATCCCTAGATGTGCTATTAAAGATAAAAGTTCCACCTCCACAGCCAAGAATGTACTTCTCTTTTGCATGTGCCTTTAAAGTGAATATGACATTACATATCTTTGCAAAACTTTGCAAATCGAGGAATCAGTGATCAGTGTCATGATGCCCATCCACCAGGCAACGAAGCGGCAGGTGTGTGTGTGTGTGTGTGTGTGTGTGTGTGTGTGTGTGTGTGTGTGTGTGTGTGTGTGTGTGTGTGTGTGTGTGTGTGTGTGTGTGTCTGCTGGGGGGTAGCTAGCTGTATTAAATACTTCTTGGTGTGTAGCAATGACCATTGTTTTTATCCATGTCCTTGCAGGATCATCAGGCACATAACATATGTAAGCTCCATAGAGAGGTGTGTTTTCATGGTTATGTTTTCTAAACAGTTTTCCTTAGAATGCTTCCATACCATTTTAATATATGTTTGGCCATATGTCAAGTGAGGTAATCTGTGCATCTGTTGCTGGACATTTTGAAAACGCCAGTGTTAGTGACACATCTAGAAATGTTGACATTACAGCAGGCACAATCACGTATAATGGACACTCTCTCTGAATTTATATTTGCCCTGGTGTTCTCCCATTGGTAATATGATGAGGAGACAGGCTTCAGCCACTGACATACAGGATGTGGCTCTTGATGGCACTTCACACTTCCACAGTATGGATTATACTGCATTGGTGACAGCAGACTATACTGTGGCACATGTGGCATCATAATTTAACAGCTCCACTGATAATATATACAAGATTCCTATGGTGGTGTTGAGTACTCAGAGCAGTATGAACATGCTGGCAAGAGGAACAGACAGAATCTGGCAAGGCTGTTCCTGCCACAGATAGTAATGCTTGGGGTACCTCACTGATGATGGGTTATATGGTCTGCCTCTATGCATTTGAGTATCCACTGACTGTTTGCCACAGCAGATCATTGGTGTCTGCTCAAACAATGGTACAACCTTACATATTCTTTCAAGTATTGCTGCAACGCACAGCAGAACCAAAAGCCAGTATCATGAACTGGTGTAGTGCATTCTACAGTCAATGCAGGCATGAGCTGGTGTAGTGCATTCTACAGTCAATGCAGGTTTGAACTGGTGTAGTGCATTCTACAGTCAATGCAGGTATGAACTGGTGTAGTACATACTACAGTCAATGCAGGCATGAACTGGTGTAGTGCATTCTACAATCAATGCAGGCATGAATGCAGGCATGAACTGGTGTAGTGCATACTACAGTCAATGCAGGCATGAACTGGTGTAGTGCATTCTACAGTCAATGCAGGCATGAACTGGTGTAGTGCATTCTACAATCAATGCAGGCATGAACTGGTGTAGTGCATTCTCAGTCAATGCAGGCATGAACTGGTGTAGTGCATTCTACAATCAATGCAGGCATGAACTGGTGTAGTGCATTCTCAGTCAATGCAGGCATGAACTGGTGTAGTGCATACTACAGTTAATGCAGGCATGAACTGGTGTAGTGCATTCTACAGTCAATGCAGGCATGAACTGGTGTAGTACATACTACAGTCAATGCAGGCATGAACTGGTGTAGTGCATTCTACAGTCAATGCAGGGGTGAACTGGTGTAGTGCATTCTACAGTCAATGCAGGCATGAACTGGTGTAGTGCATTCTACAGTCAATACAGGCATGAAGTGGTGTAGTGCATACTACAGTCAATGCAGGCATGAACTGGTAGTGCATGCTATAGTCAATGCAGGCATGAAATGGTAGTGCATACTATAGTCAATGCAGGCATGAACTGGCGTAGTGCATACTACAGTTAATGCAGGCATGAACTGGTGTAGTGCATACTACAGTTAATGCAGGCATGAACTGGTGTAGTGCATTCTACAGTCAATACAGGCATGAACTGGTGTAGTGCATACTACAGTCAATGCAGGCATGAACTGGTGTAGTGCATACTACAGTCAATGCAGGCATGAACTGGTAGTGCATACTATAGTCAATGCAGGCATGAACTGGTGTAGTGCATACTACAGTCAATGCAGGCATGAACTGGTGTAGTACATACTGCAGTCAATGCAGGAGATGTCACCCTCCATTATATGTCATGGTCAGCACTTTCATCGTGTGCTTTTTATGACATGGTACATACTAAGCAGGCATGGCATGGATAGTGTCATAACAGTGGGTCACCTGCCTTCAGAATACAGGTGCATATAGGGTTTGCTTCTAGTTCTTTGCATGCTTTGGCAAGACTATTACCACCTTGTCTTTGCCACACTCCATGAGAAACATCTGAATCCCACACATCTCCCTCTTCCCATTTGCTGTGGGATATTGCATTGCCACATCTATGTGGCTGAGAGGCTCTTTTGGTAGCATACCTGAGTGTAGCCTGCCGGTGTTCAAGGTGGTTCAGCTCATGGATGGAGTCAGTAACATTAAAATACTGTAGTCGATGCTCTGAGACATGTTGAAGATCTGAAAGCTGTGCTTACCTTGCCATTAGTAGTAAACTGGTAATGTACCCCATGCACTATTGCATATGAGCTCTGCTGCAAGGGCAGGTGATCATGGCTGTGCTACATATAACCTCGTATGTATTTTTCAAAGGCTACATGTGAACAGGACATATACTGGTTATGTCCTATAGCTGTCATGTCAAAGCAACATCCCAAAAGCAAGCATCATGTTACATATTGCACTTCCATTACAGCTGTCATTTTATGGTACATAGCTTTACACTTCCTTTACAGCTATTATTTTATGGTATATAGCTTTATACTTCCTTTACAGCTGTCATTTTATGGTATATAGCTTTAGACTCCTTTACAGCTGGCATTTTATGGTATATAGCTTTACACCAGATGTTCCTTTGTTGCTTGTAGGCAGGAATGCTGAACGTGCCTGCTCAGGATGTTCTTGTTGAAAATACATTCCAATATCTCAGACTGTGGTGTTTAGTGCTTCTACAGTGTAAGCAGTGTTATCACTATGGTTTGATGTAATCGTACTGTTTGAATTACAGTGACCTTTCAAGCTGTTTTCTTCGGCATGTATTGAAGGGAAAACCTGATGTAGCCAAACATTGGAATCAGGAATTTACCAAGCACACCTTTTTACTATATCTTAGTATATTTCCAGCATTATAGGACTATTTGGCCACCGTGTGTGAATTTTCGATTGATGATTTTAGCCACAGCTGCAGAAGATAATGTATGTCAGTGATGTACACTTTAATTATTTTTCAGTGACTTTGTCATATAGTTTGACTGATACTTGTTGTCATATTTATTTATTTATTTATTTGACATTTGTTGACCGGGTTGGTCCAGCTGGGACAGAGCCCTTTTTCAGTGGAGACCTGGGGAGAAAAGCTCCACAGTTAATACAGACACAGAATAGTTACATTAATACATGCAGTACAGAGAACAGGGAGAAAAGCTCCACAGTTGGTACAAACTTAAAATAGTTACATTAATACATACAGTACATATGAATGAAGTAACTATATACAAAAGTAGGCTAACCTGAATGGGAATTAGTATGTACAAAAACAGTATGTTTTGAAGTACAGTAGACAAGTATAGATAAGATAAAACTGGAAGAATTTGCAGGGCAAGGTAATGTGGTTTTTGTATAGTAAGAGGTGGAGGGTAAGTTTAGATATTCTACTGTTAAAGGCTATACATCAGTGCACATTAAGTCTAGCAGACAGTGGGAGAAGGAGTGGTGGAAAGAAGCAAATTTAAAAGAGAGGTAGCGGCAGAGAGATTAGACAAGAAGGCCTGCAGAGTTGAAATAGAAGAGAGGCAGGAGGAAGGATTCTCTGCATTAAAGATTAAAGAGGGAGAAAAATGGACTAGAGAGATGGATCAATCAGGGGGGAGATAGCACTGACATACTTTATTTTTGCTTAAGTGATTTTTTTACTGCCTTTTTGAATTGTTGTTTGGGTCTAATGTTTCGGATATCAAGTGGTAGTCTGTTCCAGTTTTCAGCTGGGTAGCAGCTATAAGGGTTTTTACCTATATTGAAGTTGGGTTTGTGAATGGATAAAAGATGTTGGTCAGAGCTGCGGAGAGTTCTTGCTGGGGTGTAGGTGGAGATGATGGATACAAGGCTGGGGCAGAAAGTAGGCTGGTATAGAATAAATTATGTTAAGCTGAGGGAGGAGTAGGATATGGGGGAATTCTAACCATGTCAGTTTTTTGAGTGCTAAGCAGTGATGGGAGCAGTATAGTAATTTGGTGGCAAATTTACCTACTTTGTTATAAGCTGATTCTAGTTTAGATATAAGTGAGGTATGTAAATTGGTGAGTATTTGAGAGCCATAGAGAAAGGTTGGTAACAGGTAGACATGTGATAGAGCAATTTTGGCAGTGCTAGGGAGAAAGTTTTTGTTTCTGTAAAGGAGACCAAGTTTTTGATGGGTTTTCTTTATGTTACTTAGAACATGCAGGTCAAATTTTAGCTGATCATCAATAATGACCCCAAGGAGTTTGGTGTGGTTATCCACTGAGATAGGTGTGTTATTGTGGGAAGTAATGGAGAAGGATGGTTTAAGGTGGGCCATAGTTTTTGGAACAAAGAGTGTTTGGTCTTCTTTGGATTTAAGATAAGATGGTTTTGGTTGAACCAGTTTTCAGTAGACAGGAAGGAGTCCTGTGTTATCGTGCGGAGCTTGGGAAGGGTATCAGCTATGGAGATGACTGTGGAGTCATCTGCATACTGCACTAGTGATGAGTGAGGGGTAGAGGTTGATAATTGATTAGTGAAAATATTAAATAGTAGTGGTCCTAGAATTGACCCTTGGGGTACTCCCATCTGTACAGGGAGTTCAGGGGAGGTTGCTGAGCTCCATTTGACAGACTGGAAATGATTACTGAGGTAACTAGAGAACCAGGAGATTGTGGCAGTGGATAGGTTTAATTGAGAGAGTTTGACTAAGAAGAGGGGTGGTAGATGGTGTCAAATGCCTTAGACATGTAAGAAAGAGACAAGAGACTAATTTATTCTGGTCTCTAGCTTGAGAGATGGTGTTTATGAAGGAGATGAGAGCAGTAGAGGTACTATGTCCAGGGCGGAAGCCATGTTGGGTGGGGGTGATTAGGCTGTCTTGTGTAAGGTATTGTAGGATTTGTATCTGTACACATTTTTCCAAGATCTTTGAGAGGGGTGATAAAATTGCTATGGGCCTATAGTTGAACAGTTCGGTGGAGTTACCTCTTATGGGTCAGAAGAGTGAAGACCTTTTTCCATATGGCTGAGACAGCTACTTCAGTGATAGATTGGTTGATGAGAATAGAGATGGGTAGGGCTAGGGAGTTAGCAGCAAGCTGGAGAAAGAGTGGAGGGAGACCATCAATGGAGGGAGAGCAAGGTTTGAGCTTAAGGAGCAGAGATTTGATGTATCTGGTGGATACAGTTTTTAAGCAGAAAGAGGGGGAGGTGTTGGAGGGAGTAGGAGGGAAGGTGGGTGGATATATATGTTCCCTTTGACTTACTCTGTGCCCACCCACAATTTTTTTGGACACACATACCCATTAACTACCCTCTGATTATCAGCCCACTCATGAAAAAATCAACATATTCGTTCCCCATCACATGGATGAGGGTTGATCAAGAAGGGGACATTATTATAGGTTCTCTACTCTGGGGGTCCCTCATTTCCCCAAGGGAAGTATGCCATCAAGCAACCCTGCCAATCAACCTTGAGCCATAGGAGGTAGTTTCTCTGGTCTCCACCAGAAAAAAAATTTAGCTATTCTCATCTGCTTCCTACATGTGCATGACCCCTTCCCCCATAGAGAAGGAGAAATAGAGGTGAGTGAACAAAACCTCTTCACCCCTGTCCCTGTCTGTCTTGCTTCTCTAAATCCCAGTACTGTAGGGAAGGATACACTCAATGCTATAGAACTTTAACTGACTGAATGACATTCATGGTGTAAATAGGAATTTGATATACTTCCCAAACTCGCCACACATGGAGGCAGCAGGCTGGACACAAGCTTACTGTATTTTCAACCGTATGGTGCAGGAATATGCTGTGCACAAGTATGACCGGAGGCATGCATACTTTTTCCATGCGGGGATGGAGTTCTTTTCAGGTTGTGTGCCTTTATGTGTAGTGTACACATCTACCATATGATGTGCACAATTTCTCTGGCCATTTGATATCTGTTAGTCATTTCCTGGTCAGAAGGCTGTTTAAAGTGCAGTCTTGTGCCATTCTGGTTTCATGGCTGCCTGTCTGCACCTTGCAACACAGATGACCGTATGTCTATAGCCATCAGCACATTTACTTGATGTACTGCATTTGCTAGAAGTAAGGCCTTTAGAGAGAGAGAGAGAGAGTGTGTGTGTGTGTGTGTGTGTGTGTGTGTGTGTGTGTGTGTGTGTGTGTGTGTGTGTGTGTGTGTGTGTGTGTGTGGGTGTGTGTGTGTGCATTTTGTGGCATTCTCCTTTGGTTGTAACTTCTGCCTTTTTAAGGGCACTGTATTCCACTACTGCGCTTCAAAACTGTAAGGTGCTTTCCTATGCACTATTTATGTGACACTTATTTGCATTAGCTCGGAATTGCAGGGGTTCTGCAACCATCTGCAGTATCTTTCTCTGAGCATAAATTGTTTTAGAAGGTGTAGTTTTAAACATAAAGAACATTTTACAAGATTATGAAAAAAATTGGGTTCTTTGGAGCTGTAATTGATTTCTTTCTGTCTTACCTTTTACATTTTGAAAAAATCAAAATTGTTTTCAAGCTCTGCCTTGGGAAAGGCTGTGAAATGAGATGACAGGCCTTTAGGAAACTTGCCATGGTGCAGTAGTCAGTTGTGTCATGGACTTTTATCCATTTTTACAGATAGATACATAGATTGATGTGTGTGTGTGTGTGTGTGTGTGTGTGTGTGTGTGTGTGTGTGTGTGTGTGTGTGTGTGTGTGTGTGTGTAATGATTCCACTGTTGTACTGCATGGTAGAAGAACTCTGCAGGAGTTTGGGTTTGGTTCCTTCATTCTGTCATTCAGCAGATTACAGCAGAACTGTACGGGGTTCAGAAACTGCTACTCAGCTTTCTTAGTATTCAGTTTAGTGTGAACATAAGCCTTTTTATTAAAAAATGTTTATAAGGTAAGCACCAAGAGAAAGTGTCAGTCAGCTACTGGCGAAAGAAGCTCTGTGAATAGTGACACATGCTAGAGAAGTAACTTTTGCTGTGTGTGTTCACATCCTGTACATCATGCATGCTAGGCATCCTCCTATCAGCTACTTGGGTGTTCAGGCAGACACATTTTGGATGGATTGTAGTATTCTGTGTATGCAGTACTCATTTTAATTACTGTGTTGTCCTAGGTGATAGTGTATTAGTGTAAGTAGAGTTTTGAAACAGGATTCTGTGATACATGCCTAATAGTACTTTGCCGCCACTTTTGTGCAGGATTCAGTGTATTGTGTGTATATTAATGCACATATATTTACACACACACACTCATATATATATATGTGTGTATATATATATATATATATATATATATATATATATATATATATATATATATATATATATATATATGGATCTACTCTGAAATCCTGATGCCCATATAACAGATGTTCATTTACGCAAGACGAAAACAGCGAAATATGAAATACCCAAACGGCGAAATCTTCCCAGAGTTAGTAAACACTTGCCCAAATGTAAATAAAAGACACACCGAGGTAAATAAAACCCACCTGGGTGGGGGCTACATCCCCATACCCCCCAATGAGGGGGCTGTGCCCCTTATACCCCCTAACTGTGTATACCAGCTCAGAGATCACAGTACAGTAGAGAAAAGAGTAGGTTGGATAAGTGCTTACCCTGTGAAAATGTTGTTGTTTGATTATTTCATCTTTCACTATTTTAATCTCATGCATCAGTTATATGGGCATTGGGATTTCAAAGTAGACCTATATATATATATATATATATATATATATATATATATATATATATATATATATATATATATATATATAAACACACATATGCATATATATATATATATATATATATATATATATATAGATATATGTGTGTGTACATTCTTTAGGTTTGAATGCTTATATGTTTAGTTTTATGCAAATTTGTGTAGTTAAGGCAATAAGGATGATTTTTAGAGGGTTTGAAATCTACCACTGAGAACGGTATTTCTCCTTGCTAAATGGTATAGATTGTTTTTGTTTAAATGTAGCTGCCTCTCTTCCAGTCAGTAGAATTACCTTTTTTGACCTTATTGTGCATAATACTGCAAACTGTAAAACATTAATAAGGTATAGATGCATATCCGTGTTGCTGTGCATTTGCATGCTTTAATACCACATATGCATATTCGTACTCATTGCTGTTGAGTATCATAAAACTTCTTATCAGATTTCCTTACAGGAAACGTAATGATCTGGTAACTTACAATAATTAAATTACTGCAAAGTTATGTCATAGTGCAGCAGCTGTAGCTTATGTGGTGCACGCAAACATTCACACTGTTTCATACCTTATTCTTACCTCTGAATTACATATTAAAATAAACTGGTAGTCTGTTAACCATCTTTCAGTACAGAAATGTGCCATTATGTGTATATCTCAACTGTATTTTCTTATTTCCAAATTTCCCCATCCCTTCTCATAGTCTAAACAGGCAGTGCCTTCCTTAGTGTAGGCTGACACCTTCAGTGTATAGTCGTCTGTCTTAAAATCTGTCATTATTTTCCATGTAAATATCTCCAGAATTAAGAAAGAAGTATTAGAGCACAGCTGTGTAAGTGCAACAATATTTTGCAGATGTACAGAATGCTGTGATAAAATGAGACAATATGGTTGTAAGAGTGAAACAACACAACAGTGCCATTGATTTAAAAAAAAAAAACATTCTTCTGCTAGTTAAGTTTTAAAAGTGGTATTTTTTTATACAGTGAGGCAGATAGAATGCACACTCTTGAGAGAGAAGTGAAATACAAAATGACAAACAGGCAGCCACAGTAGAATCTTTTTTCACTGGGTGCACAGCCTGCTTCCCTGTTGTTATACATTAACACTAAGATTGCTGCATCTTGGAGTTCGTAAAATACCTGTCCCCCTCCACCTGACCTTTTGTGAAAAATGATTTTTCTCAGTAAAATAGTTAGCTTTCGCTTGAATAGTATCACAAAGGGAATGTTTGTTGAATCTTCATCGAGAAAAAAGGTTGCCCTTTTTATGTCTTGGGTACATTGTTAACTCTCATTCATTAAAAAGCTTGGTAAGTGATGTGCAGGACAGCCTTAGATATGGTAGCTGGAATTTCTGTTTTCTTTAAAAAATTCCATACCCTTGTGACTGTAACATGACAACAGCTTAGAATCAGCCACTCAATGGCTACTGGGACAATAACCTGACATGTCACAGACACTGAAGCTTTTGCACAGATTTTGAAGCCTGTGGATAAACATGAATAAGTATGTTGATAAGCTGACAGATGTTTCACAAATTAAACATAATATTTTGTATTTGGGCCTGCAGTTCAGAGTATTTAAAGGCCTGACTGTTTCCTAGCTGACCTGATTTTGATTAGCAGCTTGGGCTGTTGGAAGTGTGGAGCAGGGGTCTGGGAGTAAACAGCTTTTTTTTTTTTTTTTTCAGGGGGGGGAGTTGGTTTGACTGTTGACCCTCTGACCCTCTGACCATAAACAATAATGTGTGATGTTGCAGGACACATCATATCAGGTTAAAGAGAAGAAGGAAAGCAGGGAGGCATGCAGATACATAACACTTACTACTTTATTACTCCTTCCAAAATCTCTCCCATCTTTCTTTGATGTTAATGATTCTAGAAAATATATATTATACATTGGTTATTGGTTGGTTGCAGTGCATTTTTTGTCAAAAATGCAACAATTGTCAAAATAAAGTGTAAATTAAAAGTTGTGTTTGTGTGTTTTTTTTTTTTTTTTTAGTGTGTGTGTGTGTGTGTGTGTGTGTGTGTGTGTGTGTGTGTGTGTGTGTGTGTGTGTTGTGTTGTGTGATATGTGTGTGTGTTGTTGCATTGTGTGTGTGTGTGTGTGTGGTGGTTTTCCATGGTGTGTGTGTGAAAGAGGTTTAAGTGTGGTTTTTGGTTTTTTTTTTTTTGATCAGATTTAGAATTGTTTTTTATATGGGTATTTTGGTTCCCATTTTTGTTCATTGGTAGAGGGGTGCAAAATGTTTTTATTTTTTTTTTACTTTTTTTTTTTTTTTTTTTTTTTTTTTTTTTTATTTTTTTTTTTTTTTTTGTTTTTTATTTTTTTTTGTTGTTTTGAAGTTGTTTTGTTGTTTTGACATTTTGTGATCCCGTTGTTTGGCAAGTTAGCATTTGTCTGTGTAAACTTAGTCCTTGGTTCTGCGGCCACATTACACTCATTTTTTGCCCACTGGTGCATGCAGATTACTGAGGTACAGCTCACTGACGCTAGGGTACCAAATTGGTACCACAGGACATTATCTCTGAACCATCTCATTTATTCTAGTCCTCTGATGTTTCATCTCTAACTATTCAACAAACAATTATCTCAACTCTATGAGCAATTAGACTATTGATTGCATATCCTATTATTTCCCAAATTCCAAATATCCCATTATCCACTCATGGTAATAATTTCTTGCATAAATATTTAAAATAATACCATATGCTTTATCCATATATAGCCATAAATAAAATCTATTTAATAATTTAAATCAATCTTTAAATATATTATATGCTCTTTGCAGATTTAATAAGAAATTTCAATCCTTCTTTTAATTAATCTATGTAAATTTTATACATTTCCATAATTTTATCCAGAAAGAAGATCCACCCATAACTTTATCCAGAATCCTTATATTGACTCTCGTTTTATATGCTATTTTTTTATTTTACTCGAAGATTGCTGAGCTTTTGGTGTTTTTACTACTAGGGGAAAGTTGGCCAAGGCATCTGGGGAACCTTCCCTACTCTTTTCGATGGAACTTTTTTACATACAGCTGAGCTACCACCAACTCAGACAGATGGGACCTCAATTTAATGTCTCATCTAAAAGACGACACACTCAGGAATGCAGCACACCCTTTATCCTGTACTGCAGTGTCAGCAATTCATCTCCCTGGTGTGGGAATAGAACCCACAGCTTTCTGCACCAAAATGAATTAAATGTGTACATGTACCCTGAGATTCACACACAAGCTAATCATGATGCCAGTGAGCTTCCCACAGGTACCCTGATCTAGGCATGATGTGCCTCAGAGCTCATTATTAATTAGTAGTTTAAAAACATAGTGCTCAAGTCATAGCTAATTGCTAATCCTGATTGCACCCAGAGCTGGACATGCAGTGAAGGAGAGAAAGCCGCATCTTCCCTCGATCCACTGGAATAAGCTACCTTTAACAATGAGATCTATTACACACTGCCTCCCATTTAAAATCACCCTAAAAGTCCACTTTACAAATACCTGGACTTGCTCCTATACACAACCACCGTGAACTTAATCACCTGACCCTCTTTGCATATATCCCCTTCTCAATTTGTATGTAATTCTCACTGCAAAACTCTAACTCCTAATAACTTTTTCACTCAATTTCTCCACTACTCATATTTACCTCCCTCCCTTTTTACCACTTAGCATACTCCCCTTTCTCAGATGTCACTTGATTCTAACTACTACTACTCTCCTCTTATTTATAAATTAAAAAGAAAAAAATCTCTAATTTTCCCTCTTTTATCCATAGCCATACTTTTTCTATCACCTGCTCCCTTTATCAACTTCCCCTCTGCTTCTGATTACTGATGTACATGCTTTTGCCTGTAAGAAGTAAGATTTGATGTACAGTGCCTCTATACTCTTTTCTTAAAATCTTAGTTAATTATCATTACTTCCCCTCTATATGGTGAAGTCCTTATGTATAGGAGATACATGAAAGACTTTAACATTTGGTTTTATTGCCTTTTTTGTAAATAACACCTTTAAAATCTCATTGTAATGCATGTTTATATTATCTCATGCATACTGTGTTGTTTGTAAACATTTTTATGGTGTATGTAATACTTTGTGGAGCGTTTCTCCCCGGGCCTCTGCTGAAAAAGGGCACAAGCTCAGTCAGGCATTCCCGTTCAACAAATGTCAAATAAATAAATAATGGCTACAGTGTCAGATGAAAAAATTCTGAACTTATAAAGTGTGTATATGCCTCAGCATGAGCATGTGTGCAAAGTTGCGAGAATACAAGAAAAACTTCCAGCTACTTTAAAGGGGCCATTGCACTGTTGAAACCTGTTTTTTGACCAAATTAAGGGATGAGTACGGGATGCTATGAAAAGGGGGGGGGCAGCTATCAGAGGAAATCACACAATGGAAACAGGTAAGATAAGAATGGAAGTGGGGGAGAGAGGGTAACAATTTTTTTTCTATTGAGACAGGTGCCCTTTTCTAAGAGTCGATGTAAGGGCAAGGGAAGGTATGGTAAGAGGTTGAGGGTAGGAAGCAGGAGCAAACAAAGAAGCATATAAGAGAGGCAAAAGACTGACATGGGAGATCCTGACACACTGAAAGAGGGGCAGAATAGAGGATTCAGAAACATCATACAAAAAGAAGACACCTGTGATGGGAGAACCGGACAACAAACAGGGAAGAGCAATGAGACTAAATGGAGGGGTACCCTTGTATGTGGGATTGAGTACATATGGCCTCCTGTACCATCCTGCCTGCGTGATCCCAGGGTGAGGTCAGACAGCACCCTTTCCACCCTTCCCTCTGGGTTCTGGCTGAGGTGCTGATGACAGGGCTGGGCAGGGAGATCCTTTTAAGGTGGCCAGTGCAGGCATCTATCTACTCGTACACAATGCCCCACCACGTCAGCCAGCTCCCTGTAGGTCACATAACTACCCACCCTGGCAGAACCACCAGAAGGGACAACAGCCCTCTAAGTCAGTGAAGCGCCACCAGAAGAGTAGAAGTTGTCACTTCACTGTCCTCTGGTGCAGCCACCAGGTGAGGGAGGCAACCCTTCATGTTGCCTGGGGAGATGCAGGGGCTGGCTATATTCACTGGGGGAGTGCAGACACAGGCCTACCATCTGGCGTTGTTGTGGCAGCTGCTGTACATAACTGCAAAATAAAGGGAGAGAACTAACACAGCAACCACAACAAAATAGGGTAAAAGAAAGGATAGCAGCAAAAGGAGAGAGGGAAGAGGTAGTAAAAAGTGTTACAAAATGAAACTATGAACTATAAAAGACTCTTATGACTAGTGGTATCATGCAAATCATAAATATAGCTGCAAAACGTTAATAACCATGGATGTCTGATATTTATTGGGTGCAATACTATGACATGCTATCCTTACAAGGTGGTCACAGGTAAACATTCTGATGGTGTACTACCTGTTGTTATGCATATTACACTTTGGCACAGAAGTGCTACTCTACCTAGAAAGTGCTGTGAGGTTACTGTGAGTCCCTGATCATTTACCTTTCTGTACCTATCATTTACTGTAACATTTGCATCTGTATAGGCCTACGACTGGAATGGACACATACACTAAATAAATGTTCAGTCATGCTCACAACAACAAATTTTCATCTTTTTCTTTCGGCTGTTCCCATTAGGGGGTCGCCACAGCGGATCATCTGTTTCCATTTCTTCCTGTCCTCTGCATCTTTCTCTATCACACCAACCACCTGCATGTCTTCTGTCACCACATCCATAAACCTTAACTTAGGCCTTCCTCTTTTCCTCTTACCTGGCAGTTTCATCCTTAGCATCCTTTTCCCAATATACCGAGCATCCCTCCTCAGCACATGTCCAAAACAACGCCTCTCTGGCTTTGTCTCCAAACCGTCTAACCTGGGCTGACCCTCTAATATACTTATTCCTAATCCTGTCCACCCTCGTCACACCCAGTGCAAATCTTAACATCTTTAACTGTGCCACATCCAGCTCTGACTCCTTCCTTATTGTCAGTGCCACTGTCTCCAACCCATATAACATGGCTGGTCTCACTACCCTCTTGTAGACCTTCCCTTTCACTCTTACTGGAATTTGTCTGTCACAAATCACTCCTGACACACTTCTTCACCCACTCCATCCTGCCTGTACTCTCTTCTTCACCTCTCTTCCACACTCACCATTATTCTGAACTGTCGATCCCAAGTATTTAAACTCATCCACCTTCGCCAACTCTACTCCCTGCACACAACAACAAATACATCTGTTTTAATATATTTATAAAATTCTGTGGTTAGACAGGAACATAGATACTCATAGAATAAAAGCTTGCAGGAGATTCTATAGCTCTTCCAATTAGCATTCTCATTAACCGATAAATCTCTGAATCATATGTCCCACAACTATGGAAAAACTCAATTACTACTCCCCTTCAAAAAGGCGGTAACACCAGTGATCTATCTAACTACCAGCCCATCTCCATACTTTCACCTCTATCTAAAATTCTAAATAAGTGTATTCATTCTCAATTGCTACAACATCTCACAGACAATAACCTACTTGCACCCACCCAACATGGTTTTTCGGCCAGCACACAGCACAACAACAGCCTTACTGTCATTTACTAACACTGTATACAAATCTCTTGATGCAGGCCTACTAAGGTCAGTGATCCTACTAGACCTATCAAAAGCTTTTGATACAGTGTCCCACAAAAAAACTTTTCACAACTTGAGACCATATAAACTGCTCCCCACACACTATAACCATCTACACAACAGAAAACAATCTGTTAGATGGCAAAGTAAGCAGTCTGATTACCTACTCAACAATACAGGTGTTCCCCAAGGGTCTATTCTTGGGCCCTTGCTTTTTAACATATTTATTAATAATCTCATTAAACTGTGGTGGTGGTGCTGCAGTAGCATTGTCGCCTCACAGTAAGACGTTGTCCTGTTCGATTCTCAGCTAGAGCATCTTCTGTGTGGAGACATGCGTGAATGGGACTACCTTCATTGAAGGTTGTACGTCAGGGCCGGCAAGTCGGCACGTAAAAATCTACTGCCAGTCATTAGTGGACCAGAGTTCCGTTGTGGCGACCCCTAACCGGGAAAAGCCGAAAGACACAACAACATTAATAATCTCATTAAAACAGCCCTGCAAAGTACACTCATTCAATACGCGGATGATTCAACAATAATTTCATCCTCTAACAACATCTCAGATCCCCTAAAGTTAACACAAAATGCATTTACTTCCATCGAATCTTGGCTTAACAAAGCTCAACTGCTACTTAATCCCAAAAAATCTAAACTTTTACTCTTCACAACCAAACCTCTAACTCTAGACTTTAAAATATTATCTCAAAACAATACATACATTGAAATTGTAAAAACAGCCAAACTACTTGGCGTCATAACTGATGACAAACTCTCCTTTGAGAATCATATACTCAGCTCAGTCAAAAAGACCCATTTTTAGCTTGGCAAACTCTATAGGCATAAACCCTATTTGGACAAGTCTGCCAAGTTGAAACTAGCTAATAGTCTACTTCTACCCTCCCTCCTCTATGGTTGGCCCATTTTCACTAACCTACACACATCTATCCTGAACAAACTGCAGTCGTGCTACTATAAAATAGCTAAGTTTATCTCCAACATGCCAACTCACACAAATCATTGCCTTGCCATTAAATCTATAAACTGGTTTGAAGCCCCTCATTACCTACATTACTCCCAACTTACTCTCACTCACAAACTACTAAATAATCCAAATTTCTGCCCACCCCTTCAAACTATAATACAACATACAGCCCTACTCGGCATCTTAGGTCCCCTAACAAAACTCTTAACCATAACAAAACCCAACAAAAGAGCTGGACAGTGTCTCTATTCTCATGCCATTGCCAAACTTTGGAATGTGCTCCCTCTCTCTTTTACTCAACTAGACTCGTTAAAAACATTTAAATTTGCAATAAAAAAACTATCTCAATACTCGTCTGTTCTTGTAGTCATATGTTTAAACCACCTTAAATGTTTTGGCTACTATACACTACAACTACTTTTACTAACTTAATATAGTTGTAATTTACAACATCTGTCTTTGTATCCAATCTCTCTTGCTTTCTTTACTTCTATGGCTGAATAAACAGAATTAATTAAACAGTATTCTTACTTATGAGAATATACAAACAGAATTACTAAAAATTTAAAACACTGGGTTTATTTTCTTGTAGTTTATACCTCTGTAATATGTATTTGTTTTGTATATTTATTTCAATTTGTATTATGTAAAAACTTTCTTGACTTTCAAAGTTAAGCTGATGTTATGTAAAAATTTTCTATGATTGTATGGAGCTTTTCTCCCCGGGCCTCCACTGAAAATGGATAGTTTGGGCCCAGTGGACATTCCCAGTCAACAAATGTCAGTAAATAAATATAGAAATAAATAATTTTTCATTTGCTTGTTCCCGATATAGGTTTCATTTAAAAAGGGTAAAGGATGAACTCTCTTTTACATGGATGAGGAGAATATTCCAAAGCATGGAGATCTTTTGGGACACATCTGTCTCTCCAGCATCTTCTGTTTATGTCACAGGCAAAGTTCAAATACCTGTATCTAGTGTCTCTGGTGCTGTTTATTTTGCGCACGTGCAACAGATCCTTCAAGGCTGAGTCTGAGGAAGCACTGTAAGCCCGGCATAGATCCCCTTTCAGCAGCCTGCAGGAGACTGAATACAGAGAGAACCTTTAGACAATTAGTGTAGGACAGGGTGATCATGCTCTAAATTCTCCTGGTGAGAAACCTCTGTGGAAATTCCAGCTGTTGCAAGTGTCTGTTTAAGTACATGCCAAAGGGGGCAATGTACTCAATGACAGGTCTGAATAGGGCCGAGTAGAGAGGCACTATAACTTTCTTGGACCTGGATGCCATACCCTTACTGATAAATTGGGTAACATTGAATGATTTTCCTTACTGTCTTATAGCTGCATGTTGGTCAAAGGCCAGATTGCTGTTTACATATGTTCCCAGATCCCTTACTACTAGGCTGACTCTTAGCAGTGTTTTATTGATGCAGTAATTAACTTGCGTCAGCAGTCTCACAGAGGGTATTATAATGCATTTCTGGCATTGAGTTTTAGGCCATGGCTTTGGCAACAGCCATTTATCTGTGTTAAACCCTGTTGCAAGATGTTGGTGTCTTGGCAGGAATCTGTAATAGGTCCCAATTTCCATCCATCCGTAAATTTGGTGAGCCTGAGGCCTTGAATGTTAGCATTGACAACCAAAAGTAGATGCCAAACAGGAACGGGTCCAGCATAGAACCATGTGTAACTCCATAGGTGACCAGTCTGTTGGTGGAGGTGGGCTCACTGATCCTGACTTCCTGGGTTCTGTCTGTGAGCCAGCCAGAAATGTAGTGAGTTACGCAGAGATACAGAGAGCTTGTCAACATTGCCTGAGGTGGGATAATGTAGCAAATGCCTTGGTCAGATGAAAATATACAATATGCAATTTTACCCTCATCCATTGCCTTGGTGACCCTCTCAAAGAAGTCTACTAGGTTAAGTAGGCATGAGCTTCCCTTACCAAAGCCAGGGGGATGAGTCCAGTAGTGTCTGTAGGTTGCCAATGTCCTTTTTTATCATTTCCATAATAATTTGTTCCATAGCTTTGCCTATTAGGCTTGTTGTTGTTCTTAATCTCAAACAGCCCACCATATTACAGGACTGGACAACATGGATATGCAACTTCCAACTTCTGTACCCCCACAGGAGTACCATTTATTGATTTTCACTCTTCTTTTCCTGTCTTAGCTATTAACTGTTGAGTCTCATCTTCCTCTAATCTTGGCATAATTAAGCCATCATTAAACTTTTCACTAGCTATCCATACTGAAGAAATCTATAACTTCTCTAATAATTCTCAGATCATTTTCACTAGCCATTCTTTAATCTCCCCTCTCTGTAGCAAATAAATAGGAATGTGCTAGTGTTTCGTTTTACTATTTCCCCTGCATCTTTATCTTGGTTTTTATTGGTGCATATCCTGAAATTGGTATTGGATCTGTTTCAAAGCTTTCAATTAAATACACTTGTTCCAGTGAAATATAATTTCTATCCAGTCTAATCATGTTATTGTACCTTAGAGCAATATAAGGAAATTTTTTCTGGGCTCCTACTACTGAATTCACATCTTCCATTCCAAACATTCTGATACATTTCTTCAAAAATGTACCCTTTTTTGTTGTATTTCCCCTTCTAGAACCCCCGATGTAGTCTCACAAATCAGGTTCAATTCCCCACCCATAAATAATATTCCCTGCTAAAAACATATTATTTCTCCTAAAATTCTTATAATCCATATCCATAATAGTAGCTTTAGGTAGAATATAAATGCCTGCTAGTGTAATTCTCCTCTCCTGCCATTAATCCCTTACTACGAGAAATCTACCATTGTTATATTTCTCCTCTTCTATCACTACTGCTGTTCCTCTAGCAAGCAGTATTATTACACCCATATCCCTGATATTCTGTTGAATGTCCACCCTGAAATCATCTCTTTGTCAAATGTGCATACTCATGACCATCCAGATGCATCTCCTTCAACATTGCTATTTGTGCCTTACACTTCTTAATATAATTCAGTACTATCTGTTTCTTGGCTGTACATATAAGACTATTTATTTTATGTGATAATATGGGCAGAGTAGCCATTATGATAGAAAGCTGTTACTCCCACCTATATTAGATGGTTGCTGTTTTGAATGTATATGTTACCTTTTATCTTACATGCACACAATGTTTAGCAGACTGATCTTTTATGTAGTTGCTTCTGCTCATCTCTGTTTTCACCAGTCACATTTCCAATACATTTTTCTTTAATAAAAACTGTCAAACAAAACATAAATCCAATTTTAGAACCACCCATTCCCTTTCAACATAGAACAAACACACAAAACCATGTACATTTTCAACAAATGAAGTTTACCCTTGCAGACAGTTGCTTCAAACCAATGGCTGCACCTACAGGCATTATCTAATCTAAAATTAAGGTTGCCCATTCTAAAGCTCATAATACAGCCTGTGTTCCCACTTACAATAATTGCTTTCTATTATTTTCTTATCTCTATTCAGTTTCCAAATGTGAGAAACAGTTTGCTTGCTTTTAATAAACTTTAACTTTTATACTTAGGGAAAACTGCACTGGTTGCCTTTAAATAAAATAAGGTGTGCACGATCATTTTAAAATATATTGCAGTACTAAGGCTGTTGAAGAGAAACATGTATGTTATTAACTTCCCACACTTTGAAACTTCATTTATTTTTCACCTAAAGTACCCTGCTTGCACAGTATATGAAGCTGCTTCACAATATATCATGCAGTTTACATCACAAACCTTTTCTATAAATACTAGTAAAAACAAAAAATATTTAAAGTTACTTTTTTAATCCCTTCAGTGTCCTTCTGAACATCAATGACAAAGTGGGGTACATTCTTTGTATTTCACCTCTTAGGTTATTTAACAGTCAACAAAAGTCCACTTTTTCTAAGCCACTTCTGGAAAATCCACATTTTACATGTCTGTTCCTACAGGTAAGGATGTTGTTGGTTTATAGTCTCCCATTTATTCACTAAATTAACAAAGTTGCTGGTCATCTTCCTGATCCTCTCCCTCTCTCTCAAAACCAGTCTCTGGTTAAAATCCAAGGTACTTCTGATTCTTCTACTCAACTTGTATGCTTTTTCTGTCATTCAAGCATTCATTTGAATGATGAGAAAAGTGTTTCACTGGTAAAGACTATCTAAGGAATTTATTATTGTCAGAAGAATGAGAACCAGAGACCCTTTCTGTTTGCTGCCTTACCATTTGCTGGCTAAACTTTTTTTTTTTAATTTCCTGTTTAGCCTGTTCTTCACATATATTTATTATTCCAGGAATAAATATTTTAAAGAAAGCTCTAAACAGCTGCTTGAATTTCACTTCTGCTCCTTGGCACTCCCTGATTGCTGGGGTAAATGTCATTCTTTTTTGCCTGGTGTACAGTGAATAATCATTTTCCACAAATAGTGTGATGTCCCTAATTTTTAATACTTTTCCCTTCTGCCATAATTTTGGCAGGCGCAACTCCACAGGCTAGCATGATTTCACCTTTACTAAAAATAAGTTATGTACTCACCATAATGTTCCATGTTTGTTGTCCATCTCACCTTCATTCTTGCAGGTTGGGACTCGGCCTATACTAAAGCTTGAGAGCTTCCACTGGTTCAAGGCAATACCCTGTCCCATCATGCTTAGGGAGATTACCCAGATCTTGTTTGCAGATACTGAGCAGAGTAACAGTTATATACACATCACAGTACATACATAAATATGTGCCACCTAGGACTAAAGGAAAACAGAGAACATAAGTTCCAAATTTGGCAGAAACCTCTTGATCCTCTAGGAGCGAAGGTTGGGGGAAGGAGAGTGGGACACAAGAATGAAGGCAAGATGGACAACAAACATGAAATGTTATGGTGAGTACATAACTTCTTTATGTTATGTTGTCCTATCTTGCCTTCATTCTTGGTGGTTGGGACAGCATCCCCAGCACCTTCTTTCTTGGGTGGCTCAGGAAACAAACTCTTTAGAACAGTGGATCCAAATGAAGCCCTGTTCTGGGAGGCCAAGTCTACTTTGTAATGAGTGATAAAAGTATGAGGTTTTACCCATGTCACTGCAGCACAAATTACATCCATAGGTAGTCTACCCTGAAAGGCAAATGAGGTTGCCATGGCTCTTGTTGTATGACCTTTTATGTTTCCAGGCAGTTGTCTGTTTTGGGAAGTATATGAATAGGTAATGGCTTTAGTAAGCCACTTTGAGAGAGTGACTTTTGATATTGGGGTGGCCTTTTTATCTGAAAAGGTGACGAATAGTTGATCAGATTTCCTGAATCATTTGGTTCTGTCCAGGTAGAAGCATAATTGTCTGTGTACATCTAATTGGTGTAATTTATATTCTGCCTTGTTTGGGAAGAAAATCATTAGATCAATAGATTGATTCAAGTTTGCTTCGGAGTAAACTTTGGGTAGGAATGATGGATTAGTTCTCAGGGAAACATTGGCTTTATGGAAAACCAAGTAGGGGGGACGTATAGACAATGCTTGGAGTTCTGATACCTGCCTAGCTGACATGATGGCCACCAAAAAGACTGTTTTCCACATTAGAAACTTCAGATGACAAGATGAAGGAAGTTCATATGGTGGCAGGATTAGAGTGGACAATACCAAATTGAGGTTCCAAAGGGCTGGTGGTTATTTTACTGGAGGCCTAAGCAAAACGGTGCATCTCAAAAAGGCTTTGCACAGTCTATTGGACATAATTTTGAATCCCATTTCTCCGATATGGTAGCAGCCAATTGAACTCGTATGGTAGCCGCTGCTGCACCTTCATTGAAGTGTTTTGCTAAAAAGTCTAAAATAGAAGTTACAGGGGCGGTGAAAGGATCAATATCATTTTTGAGA
Source organism: Protopterus annectens (assembly GCF_019279795.1). Classification (NCBI taxonomy): domain Eukaryota; kingdom Metazoa; phylum Chordata; order Ceratodontiformes; family Protopteridae; genus Protopterus; species Protopterus annectens. The sequence continues at coordinate 419,278,956 of NC_056742.1, forward strand.
GCCCAACAAGAAAACCTCTTCCATTTGCTAGCATAAAGCTTTCTAGTTGCCATTTTGTGGGATGAGATCAGAATATGTTTCACAGCAGGGGATATATCCGGAAGCCTGGCTAGGAATGGAAATGGAGTAGTCAAGTTGTCCATTTGTGTGTTTTGAGCGAGGGATGCAGCATCTCTAATGGATGAGTCAGGAGGTCTGGAACTGGGTCCAGAATCCACGGATCCTGTTATAGATGGGGCCATAGGACGGGGAACCAAATCTGTCAAGGCCAGTATGGGGCAATGAGTATTAACCTGCTTTTCAACGTGCTGGCTTTCTAAAGGACTTTAGGGAAGTGGAGGGAAGGCATAACGGAGACCCAGGGGCCAATCATGTACAAGTGCATCCCTTGGTGACTCCCCTGGAGGGGAGATTAGAGGAAAGTAGCTGCTGCATTTGGCATTCATGGACGTGGTAAAAAGGTCGCAGCAAGGCTGGCCCCACTTGCAAAAAATCTGTTTTGCAATTTCCTGTTTCAGGCACCACTCGTGAGGCATTAGAATAGCTCTGCTGAGTTTGCCTGCAATAACATTAGATCCCCCGGGATATGCATTGCTATTAGAAAGCATTTGGAAGAGACTGCCCACTGCAATACTCTTTGAGCCTCTTACCATAGGGGGTAAGCTCTGGTTCCTCCTTGTTTGTTTATATACCACATATTGTATTATATATTATATGACATATTGTCTGTCATCAACACTGCTCTCATCTCTATGACATTGATATGCAAGTGGTTCTGATATTCCTGCAAAACTCCTTGGACCGTCTTCCTCAGATAATGCCCCCCCCCCTATCTGGGGAGCATCAGTGGTCACTGTAGCTATTGGTTGAGGGGGGATGAACTGTCTGCCCAGAACCACCTGAGAAGAATGCAGCCACCAGTGGAGGTCTCTCTTGCAGGATTCCATTATGATAGTCTTGTGGGACATGGGCAGTTCCTGCATGGACCATTGGGTGAAAATTAACCATTGGAGAACACTCATGTGTAAGCGTGTGAGCAGTACCAAGATTATCACTGCAACCATGGTACCCAAGATCTTTAGAACAACCTTTGCCTGTACTTTCTTCTTTGTGAGGATGCTCTGTACTTGCTGGCATACAGTTTGTATCCTGTTGGGAGGATGTTTGGCTACCATTTCTATTGTGTTTAAGTCTGCTCCTATAAATACAATATGTTGTGATGGCAACAAGGCAGACTTTTCGAAATTTATTGTAATGCCTAGTTGAGAACAAAGGTGGATGGTGGTGTCTTTTGCTCTGTGTCAAAGGAAAAACAACTTCAAAAAGATGAACACATGGCAGGTTCAGGTTAAGGCACTTTAATCTTGCAGCAAGGAGACAAAAACGTGCTAATACAGAGTTTGTCTAACTAGAATCAGGAAGTGAAGCCATTCTTATACATTTCTTACAAGACATTGCCTACTAAGCTGACGTAATAAATCACAAGTTCTTTCAATATTATTTCATAGCAGCTGTTTGTCCATGATTTTCTGCTGGCACATCAAGTTTACAAAAAAAACTTCCTAAGAAAAACAATGTGGCCTTGAAGACCACCAGTCAGATACAACTTCTCACTATGCAGTGTTACCATTCAAGGTACTATGGCTAATTCGAGCACAAAGCAAGTACAGATTATAGTTCATTTCTTCAAGCAGTCTTTGTTCAACTGTATCTATCTTTTCTGCAGCTGTGCATGTTCTCATAACACGAACAGAGCTGATTGTTCAAGTCCAGTAACATTATAGAAAACAGTATTGTTCTATTCATTATTTTCCTGACCTAGCAGATAATCACCTGCTTCTCAGTAAATTTCCAAAAGGCATAAACATGAATTTTGCTGTGCTAGCAAATACTAGGTCAGAGAGCATCTTGCAGTTTCAGAAAGCATCTTGTAGTTTCATATAAAACTAAGCTGTACATAAAATAGAATGAAATGTGTTAACCCTTTTAGCTTCTAATAAGCACTAAACATATACATTAAAACATATTTTTCTGACATTTCCCCCCTAATACTTTTTATTCTATTTGCAAAAGCATAAACAGTTTGCTTCATCTCCTAACCTCTTTCGTTCAGAATTTGCAGTTAAGAGAGTCATTCAGTTTAAACTTATGAAAGTGTTTCATCTTTCAACAGTTCTTCAAATTCAATACTTTGATACAAAGTCTCAGAAACTGACATGTCTATAAAATCTTTAATTAATCTTTTCATGCAGGGAATACCACAACAAACACATACTCCTAATAGGAGTAATCCCACACAAATGGCAATCAAGATGTTCATTAGGATGCTACCCCACCCCCCAAACAAATTCTGGAAAAAAATCCGTCAGTGGGTTTGGGCCTGGTTTGGTCATGGCTGACACTTGCTGAATTACCTCAAGATGGTCGTTTATCTCATGCTGGTTGTCGGGAATATACGAACAACACTCCTCTTTTATTAAAGCGCACATACCACCTTTCACCGCTAGGGTGAAGTCAAGAGCCATGTGGTTTTGAAGCACCATAGTTCTCATAGCATTCATTTTATCAGTTACTAATTCGAGAGCAGAAAAAGTAGCATTGCTCATTACTTTGAGAAGTTTGGACAGTTTTCTCAGCTCCCAAATCGATTTTACTGCACCATATGCACGGGCTGTACCTGCCCACGATATAATAGTGTCACTCAAGTCCATGTGTGTCAGTTTATCTTTGTTTTTCATGGAGTTATGGTTTCTCCAGCCTGCTTCAGTTCGTCCCACTGGATTCTCAGGTCTCTTGATTGAATTTCCAGGCCTCTTGGTGACCTCTCTGACATTTCGAATTCGTCCCTGAGGCAAAACTGCAGTGTGTCGTATGGCCGGAACCAGGTAACCCAAAAAACAACTGCCAGACTAGTTCTCAGGTAACCATTTGTATGCTTTTTTCCCACACACAAAATAACAATTCTCTACTTTAGTATTAATATATACTTGCCCTGCATGAAACATTTTCTTATCAATGATAGATAGTTGTTTAAAAAGAATAGGATTATGTTGTACTTCATCGACCGTTTTGTGCATTGATTCAAAATATGAGTCATAGTTTGTATCACAAATATAACCTGCATTATTAGCTTTGGTATAACACTTGTAAGGAACAGTCACATTACAATTGTTCCAACCCACCTGAACAGTATAATTTTTGTTTGTCTTGTGATTTCACAGTCGTAGTATCAAAAATCAAATTTTCCCAGGTCTCATTAACTCCTAGGGGGACAGCAGTCATTAACAATCCCCCGTATACTGTTGGTATAGCTGTACAAACCCAACAATTTGAAACATTAAAGGTCTCAGCATACACATATTTAATTGCTTGGTAAGTGTTAAAGTTCGGTTGCCAGTCTGTGAGTAACGCATCGCGTTTATTCAGTTCAGCTTGTGTGGCTGAAAAAAGAAAAGGCCACAGCAAAAAGATTATTGTTATCAGTATGGTTAACAGAATGATCATGCAATACTTCTGAGGTTGTTCTGTATTTATATTTGTTCTATATCTAGTCATTTTGTTCTTGTGTAACAGTAACAAGTTTTTTTGTTCAGTTCAAAGTTTTTAACCAATTTACAGTGTGTCAGATGAATCCAGGACGCTCGTTCTGCGATCTTGACTGCAGTGGGTGTTGACAGTAGCACTTGGTATGGCCCTTCCCACTTCGGTGATGTCCAATTCCTCTTCTTGATGACTTTCACCCAGACCCACGTGCCTGGGACTACTGCTGCTTCCGATGGTCTGGTTTGTTCTTTATCTGAAACAGAATTTAACTGCAAAAGTTGTTTATTACTTAAAAGTCGTCTCATATATTCTGCAAGTGAACTGTCAGCCTCCTGGTCTGCAGGCATGAGAGGTTTCCACTGAGGTATATAGTATGCCCTCCCAAATAATTTTTCAAAAGGAGTCAACCCCTCTGCATTTGGAACAGTTCTCATGCTCAACAGTGCCAGAGGCAGGCAGTACACCCAATTGTTTTGTGTCTCACTAATTCATTTCATAAGTTTATTTTTCAAAACCCCATTATGCCTTTCTACTAGTCCTGTGGATTGTGGATGGTATGCACAATGGTTTTTCAAAGAAATTCCGAAATATCGGCTCAACTGTTGTATAGTTTGATTTACAAAGTGTGTGCCATTGTCACTGTAGATCTTTTCCGGTATGCCAAATCTAGGAATAATTTCTTTAACAAGGACTTTTGCAACAGTAGCTGCATCTGGATTTTTGGTTGGAAAAGCTTCCACCCATTTGGAAAACATATCTATAATGACAAGACAATACTTCTTATTTTCGCATTTGTTCAGTTCTATGAAATCCATACAGATAGTATGGAACGGGTACGGTGGTGCAGGGAAACTCCCTTGCTTAGGCTTCAATGCCCCTTGTGCATGATGCTTGTTACAAACATGGCATGCCGCACAAACATTTTTTGTGTAGTTTGTAAATCCATATGCTGTGAACACTCGATTCACTAACTGTACCATCCCCCCTGTTGAGACATGGCACTGCCCATGGCTGAACAAATCTGCATATCTAAACAAGTTAGATGGAAAAATCGGTTTTCCTTCTTTGGAGATGTACAGCCCTTTCTCAAGAATTGCTCCTCGTTTTATCCATTTTTGTTTTTCTACTTTCGTAGTAAGTGTCTGCATTGTTTTCAACATTTCTAAATCTAAAATCTCAGAAGGTTGTAATTCCTCACTCAAAAGAAATATTTCTGAAGCTGAAGCTGCCTGCTTTGCAGCTGTATCAGCTCTCGCATTACCTTTTGAAATCCTATCCTGTTGCTTGGTATGAGCTACACATTTACAAATAGCTACTTTCTGAGGTAACTGAATAGATTCTAACAAATCTAAAATAAACTGCTCAGGATTAATCAGTTTACCAGTAGATGTTATCATTCCTCTATTCTTCCACTGTTGCGCAAAAACATGTACAGTAGAAAAAGCATACTGGCTGTCAGTAAAAATGTTCACACATTTACCCTTTGCCAAGGTACATGCCCTTGTCAAGGCAATCAATTCTGCTGCTTGTGCAGATAAGTTGTGTGGGAAAGACTTTGCTTCTAAAATCTCAGTATCAGAAACTACTGCATAACCCACTAGGTTCTGCCCTGTAGGATCCCTTCTGCATGAGCCGTCCACGTAATATGTCACCTCGGCATCATCCAAGGGAACATCCATTAGATCTTTTCTAGGCAATGTCTTTTGCTCAATCTCCTGCAGGCAGCTGTGTGGTGTGCCGTCCACAGGGGTCGGGAGCAAGGTAGATGGATTCAAAGCTGTACATTGTTCAATTGTCATATGAGGTTGGCTCAACAGTATAGTCATACAGGAAAGATGTCTAGCAGGAGAAAGATATGCTACTTTTTCTTGCAGTAAAATAATCGCAACTGCATGAGGCACTCTCAATGTGAGAGGGTGAAACAACACTACTGAGGCTGAAGCCTGCACTGCCATTGCAGCTGCGACTACTGCTTGTACACAGTGGGGCAGGGATCACGCCACTGGGTCCAGCTGTGATGAACAGTAAGCTATGGGGCATTGTTTGTCCCCATGTTGCTGTGTTAACACTGATGTCATATAACCTTGCTTACAATCTACAGTTTGGAAAAATCGTTTATGATAGTTTGGTAATCCTAAAACTAATGAGGATGCTATCAATTGTTTTAGTTTTCAGAAAGCTGATTCTGCTTCTGGTGTCCATTGTAATAAATCTTGTGCTGCCATAGGCTTCTTGTATATCAAGTTGGTCAGTGGAGCAGACTCCAAGGCATAGTTTGGAATCCAACTCCGACAGAAATTAGTCGTATCCAGGAAGGACATCATTTCCTTCTTGGTAGTCGGTTTGGGTGCTTGTAAAATTGCTATTTTCCTATCTTCATCTAATGTTCTGCCTTCTTTGGAAATTACATATACCAGGTATTTAACCTGCTTTCTCCAAAGCTGCAACTTGTTTTTGTTTACTTTATGTCTTTGAGTGGCTAAAAAATGTAATAATGCTACGGGTATCTTCTCTGCATTCTTGCTGGGTGGGGGCTGCCAGCAGGATGTCATCTACATAAAGTAAAATCTGACTGCCTCTCGGTGGGCTAAATCCAGCCAAGTTACTTGCCATCTCTTGTGAGAATATTGTTGGACTTTCACAATATCCCTGTGGTAGTTGCGTGTATGTATACCTTTTCCCCTGAAATGTGAATGCAAACCAATCCTGGCTGTCAGGGTGTATCGGTATCGAAAAGAACGCATTGCTAATATCTACCACAGAAAAATACTTCTGTTGAGGCTTTAAATCATTCAATAGGGTGTGTGGATCTGGCACCGTAGGTGCTCTAGGTATTACTGCGTCATTTACAGCTTGTAAATCTTGGACCATACGCCATTCTCCATTTGCTTTCCTGTCAGGAAATAAGGGTGTGTTACATGGTGAATCGGGGGATTCTACCAGTACTCCTTCCTTAAGTAAAGCTGCTATTATAGGTTTGATTCCTACTTCTGCATCTTTCCTTAAGGGATACTGTCTCTTTTGTGGTCTAAATGCTGATTTTGGCGTGATAGTAACTGGTCCTGCTGTACGAATTAGTCCTACGTCTGATTTCCCTGTTGACCATTTTCTTCCTCTTCTAGTAAGAGTGCTCATCAGCTGTCCTTGCTAGACTGCAAGTGTACAGCTGCGTGTGTCTGTGTTATCCAATTTAACTTCTGCTTCTGTACTCCCTGTTCTGACAATTTTAACTCCGTCTGTTTTTCCCACTTTGTGACTTTTTCTCCTAGGTCTGCCCATTTCACATTCTTGTCTTTAGTCAAACTAACATGTGGTAATCGATTAGATTTATAGAGTGCAAAGAATTCCTGGGGCAATGAACAGCTAACTACACTGTTCCCTTTTGTGTCCCAGTACAGATTACATAATACTAATCTGTTTGCATGGTTTCTAAACAGTTCTTGCTCATATTCCTTATCAAGTCCTGGTGTGCTACAGTAATACAGAGTACAGTGCAACAAATGCTGTTTATCAGTGTCAAGGGAGGGGGACTTACTGATGGCTATGTTCATCAGTTCTTCGGTTACTGCCCCTGAACCAGTCGTGACCAAGTCCTGGCTGTACCAATAAAATGTTTCGCCCTCCGGTCGCACTACAAACATATCCATTTGTCGCTGTGCTTCCATACCCTGCATAGTTGGAACTACTGCTATGCCAAATATCTGCATAAGATCTCTGCCCAAAAGGTTTACCGGGCATTTCGCATAAATAACAATTTTGCTTTTTCTGGGTCATCCCTGAAACAGGGTCAGTTATTGCTATGTTATGGGAGAGTGGCTCCTGATACAGGTGTCCATTAGCTGCTTTCACTAGTATGTAATCAAATGATTCTGAATTTTCTGGTAGTTTGGAAGGATGTATCAGGGTCCGTGATGCCCCTGAGTCACACAAAAATTTAACTTCCCTCCCTTCTACCAGAAGTGTAACTTCCAGTTTCGTGTCTGCTAAGTAGAGCTCTAGGCTCAATAATGCTAAGTCTAAAATTTCACTTTCTTCACTATCTGCGATTTCTTGCACTTCCTCTATTTCTTCTGTCACACTTTCTACTCCCTCTATCACATCTGCATTTGTCTTTTCTTGATTATTCCTTTCTAGTGATTCCTGACTATCATATAGTCAGTCCTCGCCCTCCTTATCTTCCATGGCTACCTTCTTGTTTTGCTTGCAATCCCTTGCTAAATGTCCCTTTTTTCCGCACTTAAAACATTCACCCCTTTTCTTTCTCTCTTCAAACTCCTCTGATCGCTTATCAGATTGTTTGTTTCCCTGGGCATTTTTCTTGCCCTTTTTCCCGGACTGTACTACATAAACTTCTGCTCCATCTTCTACAGAAAATACTTGGGTTTTCTTTTTCTTTTTACTGTTACAATGCCTTTCAGCATGTCTAGCATATTCAAGTAGTGACTTTAATCTACTTGTACGATGATCTATCATGTGCTTTGTAATAAAGCTGCTTATAGGCAAAATACTGCCTTTTAAAAATGCATTCTTTAGTTGCTGCTCATATGGGGAATCATGTGTTTGGTCTTCAGGTACCTGCATTCCACAATGGTTATTAAAACACTCTAATAATCTAGCATAATATCTGTCAACAGTTTCACCTTCTTGTTGGATGCATTGATTAATGCAAGTCCAGTCTGCTCTAGGCTTCCATTTCTCAGAGATTCGGTCTGTTAGACCTTTCACTCTGTTATCCAGTTCTGCGTTGCTATGTGGGAGTGGCCTGTGTTCTGCGTCACGGGGATTCCAGTTGCCACTGATCATGTGCCAATCTGGACCTACGATTTGTTTAACTACCTTTTCTACTTCTTCTCCATTTAAATGATAACTTAACCTCATGCCCTGCAAGTCTTCTAAGAATTTTCTAAAATTAACTTTTGGATGGGGAATTCCCTCTGTGGCTTTCCTGATGTCTTCCGGTGTCCACAGTCTATATACCAGGAGAGTTGGGTCCTGCCCTTCCTGTCCTGCCTGAGGATTTGGTACTTCTATGAGCGGACATATCTCTTCTTCACTCATAGCTCGTGAATTTTTGTTCATTTGATATAACTCAATATCCCCTCTTAAGTTACGTGTTCGAGACCTAGTCTTGATGGGATCTCTGACAAACGGTCTTTGCTTCGCGGAGACAGCTGGGTATAGCGGAGGTGGACCCGCTTGTCCACTCACTTCATATTCTGGTAAGGGAAGCGGAGGGGGCAGAGGGGCTGATGCTATTACCAAATTATTGTCCTCTTTATCTAGAAACATAGCTTTTGAATTATTACTTTTTTGTTCCCTACGGTTTGCTTCCTCAATCCACCTGTGTGCCTGAAGAATGCCTAATTGACGTTGCTTTTTTACCTGACCTTTTGTGTCGGTTTTAAGCTGTTTGACGAGTTAAATAAGTGAGGATTTTTCTAATTTGCCATCAAATTCATATTTATTAACCCATTTTGTATAGTACCTAACATTGTCGGCATGCTGTAATTGCATATATTTTGCATCTTCAGTTAACGGTGGATCTTGGGAACTTTTTGTGCACTTATTTCCCATTTTGTTCTGACTGTTAAAAATGTTACGTAACCCTTCTTATTTACGCATGGTACCACAATTTCTGTTTTTCACAGTTTATCTAGAATAACTGCCTTACCTATTCTGTTTCCCTGATCTATGACAAGACTGCAATCTTCCTGTCCCTGACTTGTACAAGACAAATCTCCTGACAGATGATACAAATCAAGTCCCTGATCTAAAACAGAAAAAAGGTAAATCTCACCTTACCTGAGCCTCCGTGATTGATTGTCTGGTTTGATGGAAAACCGTTAACTCATCCTCCAGTCGCAGATCAGAAAAGTGGCTGGCCTCTTTTGGATGACAATTTAGTCGGAGGTCTTTCAGAGCAGAAGAACTGATGTGGTCTCTTCCCCATACGGTTTCATGCCACCTGGCCCATCTGACCTGAGGCGAAGTGAGAGTTTCCGGTCCGAAGGACCAATATGTCAAAGGAAAAACAACTTCAAAAAGATCAACACACGGCAGGTTCAGGTTAAGGCACGTTAATCTTGCAGCAAGTAGACAAAAATGTGCTAATACAGAGTTTGTCTAACTAGAATCAGGAAGTGAAGCCATTCTTATACATTTCTTACAAGACATTGCGTACTAAGCAGACGTAATAAATCACAAGTTCTTTCAATATTATTTCATAGCAGCTGTTTGTCCATGATTTTCTGCTGGCACATCAAGTTTACAAAAAAAACTTCTTAAGAAAAACAACGTGGCCTTGGAGACCACTGGTCAGATACAACTTCTCACTATGCAGTGTTACCGTTCAAGGTACTATGGCTAATTCGAGCACAAAGCAAGTACAGATTATAGTTAATTTCGTCAAGCAGTCTTTATTCAACTGTATATCTTTTCTGCAGCTGTGCATGTTCTCATAACACGAACAGAGCTGATTGTTCAAGTTCAGTAACATTATAGAAAACAATATTGTTCTATTCATTATTTTCCTGACCTAGCAGATAATCACCTGCTTCTCAGTAAATTTCCAAAAGGCATAAACATGAATTTTGCTGTGCTAGCAAATACTAGGTCAGAGAGCATCTTGCAGTTTCAGAAAGCATCTTGTAGTTTCATACAAAACTAAGCTGTACATAAAATAGAATGAAATGTGTTAACCCTTTTAGCTTCTAATAAGCACTAAACATATACATTAATACATATTTTTCTGCCACTCTGGTAAGTAGATGCTCGGTGGTGGTGGTCAGGAGCCAGTTGTCCAAGTACGGAAACACTTGGAATCCTAGATGCCTCAAGTGAGCCATGACTACTGCCATGCATTTGATGAACACTCTGGGGGCTGTAGTGAGATCAAAGGGCAGAGCCAGGAATTGGTAATGACTGGCTCCCAGACAAAAGCGTAAGTGACTCCGGGATTGCCTGTCCATCTTTATATGGTAGTACACATCCTGGAGATCTATCGAGCACATCCAATTGTCTTTCCCCAGAAAGGGGAGCATAGACTGCAGTGTCACCATCTGGAACTTTTTTTATGGACTTGTTTAGTCTGCTGAGATCCAAAATGGGCCTCCAGTCCCCTGTCTCTTTTGGAACTAAAAAGAATCTTGGGTAAGTTCTGGATCCAATTTGGTCTGCGGGGACAACTTGGATGACTCTTTTTTTCTAGCAACCTTTGAACTTCTAGAGTTGCCTGGTCCCTCTGATTGGGTGGAACATCTGGGACTGACCTTTTTTCTGAAGGGGAGAGGAAAAAGGTATACAGTAGCCTCTGGATATAATCGTTTGTACCCATTTGTCATTTATGTTTAGCCAGGCGTTTGGGTACAGTGACAAGCGACCCCCGACTGCTTCCAGAGGTGGACCTCCTTTCAGGAGTGCTAGAAGGGCCTACCAAGAAATGTATCCCTGTCACCCTGATTTTGCGGACCCCCCCTCTGCCATGGGGTTGGTGTCTTCCACTGCCGTTTACCCCTCTGCCCCTGAGGGAAGAATCACCATGTATGTCCGGAAAGGCTGTTGGGACTTACAGAACCACATTTCCCCCCCTTTTGGCCTTTGGGGTAAGGCATGCTAGGAAGGGAAAAAATGGGCTCCCTCAGCAGAAAGAGTCTTTCCCTCTTACTCGCACCTGGGTCAGAGTCTCTTTCACTTTTGGCCCCTACAAGGATGAGCCATCAAATGGGGCATTGATAAAGGAAGACTTGAAGTGCTCTGCAAACTCGCATAACCGCATCCAGGAATGCCTCCTTAGGGAGATTCCTGTACCCGCTGCCCTACTCGCCCCATCAGCTGCATAAGAGATAAGCTGCATGGAGGAGTTTACCACTGGATTTAAGGTAGAAAGCGACACCTCCACAGCTGTAGAACCTTGGAGGGTATCTCTCAACTCCTTCAGGAGATCCCTCTGAAGTCTGTTAAATGGGTCAAATAGTTCAGCAACCTGAGGGTAAAGGCTGCTGATGAGAACATACGCTTTCTGTACCTGTCCATCATACGAGATTCTTTATTCGGTGGATGGACAGATGAGGACGTCTCAGACAATTCCTTTTTGGTGGCTGCCGCCACCACCATAACATCTACTGGGACACCTTTTGTGAGGAATTCCTTGTCAGAGGCACTGTAATAAACTTATTTGGCCTCTTCAGAACAGGTTCCACAGACTCTGGAGAGCCACACACCTTCCGACTGACTACACTCAGGAGATGGTCGAAAGGTGGAGTCACCCAAGAGGTGGAAGGGTGAGACCCAAAAGCCTCCAGGTACACGGACTCATCCTCAGAATGGTTGATGGGCTTCCAGCCACCTCTCTGCTTAAGGATCTCTAGGATGTCTGCAAAGGAGACATCCTAAGAGGGTGACCATGGGGACCCTTCTGAATAATCGAGATTCGTGTCTGAAGTGATGGACTCCTCAGGGGAGTCTAGATGTTTCCTGTTGCATGTTCTCTTCTGAGGAACCTTCTCAGAGGGGTACTTGGGGGAGGTTTCAGAAGAGACAGATGTGCCCAGTGGGGCATTCTGAGACTTTGGGTCTCCACGCTTGGGAGGGAGAGGTGGTACAGAGACAGACTCTGGAGCTTTTGGAGGAAAAGTGTTCAGATTCTGAGAGTGGAGCCATCTGGAATGACAGCACTCTCCTCATGACCTCAAAAGCATTATGGCCCTGTTCCAAGGGAGCTCCTGGCTCCGAGAAACCTGGAGACTCCCCCTGAACCAAAGCAGTGGACTCCAAGGCTGATGTAGGCACCAAGCTGACCTGCACCAAAGTCCCGAGAGAAAGAATCGGTTCGGACAACTTCCAACCCGGCTCTCCCCGGACCCAATGGGTGAGCATCGGCCCCTAGACCCCTCAATAGATGATGGCACCGAGGAGGTTGGAGTGGAAATCGGGACCAAAGAAACCAGAGTGGATCTCGGCCCCGACGGTTCCACTACGATCAAATCCAAACACTCCAGCTCCGAAGCCACCACATGGGTTGGAGGCGGAATCAAAGAAGGGGAAGTGGCGGTTGTTGGACCTGAATCTTTCTGAGCTGGGCTCAACAGAATTTTGGCCAGTGTCTGTAACAACCTCTTGACTACCTGCTCCACATTGTCTGAGAGGATGGGGTTGAGGATTTAATGGACTGCAAAACAGGCAAATGTAAGACTGAGGAGACCAGCTCCATATGCGATACTCTGTCAGCTCCAAAATATCTAGCGGATCCGAAGAGGTAGCTTTTTCTGGCCCGAAAGCCTTCGGGTCCATTGATGAATCTTTAGCCTGCTTTTTCGATGGTTCAGATTTCAGAGCCGTGAAAGCAGATCTCTTTGAAGACTTGTCAGATCTAGGGGATTGAGACTGCTGAGGGGATTTGGAGGAACTCTGTTTTCCTTCCAAACCTCAGAGAAAGGAACCTTCAACAATCCCCTAACAATCAACTTATTTTTGATCTCTAATAAAACCATGGTGCTGAAAGCGTGGCAGAAAGAGCAGGACTCCTGCAGATGGACCACACCCAAACAGTACACACAACTGCTGTGTCCATCTGTCAGGGACATATTTTTTGGCTGCAACAGTCATACTTCTTGAAGCCCAAAGGTTTCACTTCTTTAGAATCTTTGGACATAACTAACCTAATAGTTCTATAACCAACAACAATAAAAAACACAGCAAACTTTTTTTTTTTATAAACAGAACACAAATAACAAACCAGGGAGACCAGGGGAGAAGTCTGCAACTCAAACAACAGTCTCCTCTAGCCAGAGGAGAAGTCTCTAACTTACATGGCAACTCCTCTAAGAGAAAACGACAGGGAAAGGAGAAAAACCCTCTAATTTAAACAGGCGGAAAAAGAGTACTCTAGCTTAAACAAACTACTTACACTATAGAAAGGGGTTGACAGGATAGTTATATCAGCAATAATTTTCTACCTCAAAGAGATTGGGGGCTGGGATAGGGAATAAGGTAATGGCCTAGCAAAAGTACAAAAGTCAGCAATAGCAATAACACCAAATTGCGAAAAAAGTCACAAATGTAGAAGTAACACACTAACAGTAGCACAAATCACCCAAACGCTGTAAGAATTTAGGACAAAAATAGTATAAATAAGGAGAAAAGATTCCATGTAGCCTGAGCCTAGTAGGAAGCACCCGACCTAGTTTAGCAGCAAATGAGATCTGGGTAATCTCCCTAAGAATGATGGGATAGGGTACTGCCTTGAGCCAGTGGAAGCTCTTGAGCTTTAGTAGAGGCTGAGTTAAACCAACAAGAATGAAGGCAAGCTAGGACAACATAACATTATACATCTCTGCAGCTCTCTCATGGATGGATTTGGAGCACACACATGATGTACCCTTCCAGTTAACAAATCCTACTTGTGGAATACCAGTTTAATTGTTTTTCCATACTTTCATAAAATCACTGCAGTCTGTTCCTTCCAGTTTCTCTGATACAGCAGAAAATTTCATGTGTCCTCTGTGTGTGCTGTCTTCTAACTCCACTATTTTTGAAACAGCTCTGCTTGAAAAGCATCATTGCTAAGTCAGCCTTTCTTTCACTTCAGACTCTAATTCTTTTTTTCCGTTTTACCAGTTCGTCTGAAAAGCTAGTTAAAACATCTTCTATATTTCGACCTTTTGTTATATGACTTTATATATTCCTCCAGTGCTCCACTTATTTCAAACATTTATGGCTGCATCTGATTTACATTTTCCTCTAAATTACAGGAAGCCATCTTGCGTAATTCAGCTAAAACTCGAACTGGTTTCTTCTCCCTTTCTGGTTGATTTTCTCTTACTTTCTCCAAACTTCTTCTTTGCTAGCATCCAGGCTGTGTAATGCTAGCCAGTAATTGCACTTTACCCAGACTGATAAATTGTACTGGCTCTTTTAAAACCATTTAGTAAAGTGTTTGCAAGCTACTTTGTTTTAAACAAGGAATCTGTTATCTTTACAGACTGCGCAGGTATTTACATCCATATTGGCAGTCCTTCCTCTGACCTCTTCTTCACATTAGCTCAAAGGTCAGAATGCCACCTCCACTAGTTGTGTCCACACTCCTCACCAGACAGAGGTATGTCAGTGACATCAGTGATAGCACTGAAAAGACATTGTCAGGCATTCACCTTATACTGAGGACCTTTATAGGTGTCCCTGAGCAGGTGCTCCTCATAGTCCCTATGCAGCAAAGAAAGATTTTTGACTCCTTGCAGCTCCACCAAGATGCCATGCCAGATGCAATGCAATACTTGAGATCTTATTCCAGAGAATAATGCTAGCCTGTCTTGGTCATGACCATTTTCCAATTCATCAGTTACTAAGCAACATGGGGTATCTCAGTAGTGCAACTTTTGAGGTGTGAAAAAGCACTGAAAGTGTTGGCACATCACTGTGGCATAAAGCTGTTAGAAATAGCATTCTGTCTCAGCACTACCTGCATGAGGTTTAGCTCTGTGGGCAGATTTACTCTTTAGCACCTCCATGGGTCTATATTAGAACACCGAACATTTGAAATGTCAAGTGTTCTAATATTGACCCATTTTCAGCGAACGCCGAAAATATCAAAGAAACAGAAAACCAAAATTTTTCCTAAGAAAAGAATTTGGTTGTCCGTTTCTGTTGCTTTGGTATTTTCAGCACTCTGGTGGAAAGTTACGGATCGGGTTCAGGTAAGTGTGCGATTGTGTGGATGTGTGGGTTAGGGCAGGTTAGGTGAGTTAGGGTGCAGGTCAGGTAAATGTGCGATTGTATGGACATGAAGGTTAGGGCGGGGTAGGTGAGTTAGAGTTAGGGTGTGGGTGAGGTGACTGTGTGACAGTGACGGACCTTAGGGTTAGGGTTTGGGTTAAGGTAAGTGGATAGTTAGTGGTGTATGTATAGTTTAGTGTAGGGTTAGGTGTAAGAGTTTAGGTGTATGTGTGTGGATTGCTTTTTGTTTGGTGTGCTTGTGTTGTGTGTATGTGTTTTGGAACAGCAATTTTTTTCCCTAGGAATAAATTCTCTGTTCTGAATGTTCAATGTTTTGTATTTTCGATTCCTAGGGTTCGATATTAGAACACTCAACATTTTGAATGTTCGGTGTTCTAATATAGACCACACCTCCATTAGCTGCAAATGTTAAATATATTACATGAAATTCTTGTCTGTCTCATCAACCTACCTACACCTGCTCAGTGCATTCTGCATGTAGATTCACGAAAATGAGAGAGCCTCTTAGAGAAACTGTGGCCACAGCTGCAATGCATAGAAGGACCAATTCAGAAACATTCACATGTTGAGCCTTCATTTATATACCTTTCTGCTCAGAGGCTTGAATTTATATAATATAAACACTAGTTACCAACAAGAGGCCAACTGTACAGTTGAAGAGCAGAGGTAGCAACTTAATTGAATTGTGTTACAGCTGGACAAAAAAAATTGAAGCACCATATCTGGCTTTGTGAGGTAAGTCTTAACTTTTTCTTACTTTCACCGTAGCTGGTCTGCCCTCATCAGATTCTTGTTTGTAAACCTTGTATACATTATGAGGTGTTAACATAGTGAGGCCAGTTATAAGCTTTTGCTGCAGTAAGAAATCCAATACAAGCAAGTGTACTAATCAAAAAGAAAGGATACCTGGGGTGAAACTGATAGAAGTTAAGGAGTAATTCAGGATTAAAGTTGCAGAGCAATAATTTTTGGAATTATCATGTACTGCCATTGAGAAATTTAGAACAAGACTATGCAGGTGTCAGTAGCATTGTCTGATACTTTGGTATAAGGTTGAGTTCAGGTTTGTAATTAATGGTCACATTAGAGGTGGTGCATGCTTATTGCACGTGGAGTCATACAGTTGTTACCATATGTCTGCTGTACTGGTGTTGTGAAGGTAAGTTTTTTCATAGTGGGAGTGTAGACTTGGTACAGAAGCAGCTTCACAACTGAACATACCCTTTAGTGGAGATGACTGTTAAAGCATTTTACTATAGGTATTGTTAATGCTTGTAGCACAATGAATTTGTACATAATCATATAAATGATAGCAACACCCCCTACAGATCTGGATATACATAATCTACTCGTCAACATGGCAGTAAATGCAACTGAAGCATCATATTTCTTATATACCCTTGGTTGAGAAACGCATACTGTACTTAAAGGTGCGCTGTCCCTAAACAGGTTTTGTCCTTTGATAACTGTTATCTGTAAATGTGAAGATATGTGTAGTAGGTGCCCATGCATAGAAGCCCATACAGTGAATGGCACATCAAATTCAAGGTCAGCAACAGCCTTCAGGGCTGCCTGGAAAAAATCCCTTGTCTGATGATGTGAAATGCAGGCTGAGAACAGTGTACTGGATACACTGTTACCTTACCAAGTAGGGTGGTGTTATGGTCCTGTTTGTGATGGTACTAAACATAATTTCCTTTGCTGTGTAGAAACATTACGGCTTTAGAATAGAAGCACATCTATACACGGTAAACTTATCTTATTTTATTCCACAAGTCCCACTGTATAATATGCTTATCATTTGTTCACTGGAAGTAAAGTAATGGTGATAGGTCTAGCTTACTGTGTGCATTTTCCTTTCATATATTCACATCTGACATACTATCATCGCTGTGGATATATATACCACTGCCTGATATTGAAAATAACACTGGCAATAATATTAGTAAACAATTGGTATGGTCAGGGGCACAATATCTATGTTGGACATGAAAAGGGGTACAATATCTATGTCGGACATGAAATGTGGTGCCCAGATCACATTCAGAGGACATGGCTTCTGTGCCTGTGAAACCTACTCCAGATTTACAGACCGACAAGTGTAGGACAGCCTTTCGCTGACAGACTGAGCTATGAAGGAATGTCTGCCCCCTGTATTGTACTCTTCATTGATTGTTGTAAAATCTACTGGACATGTGGAGGACAGGGGTGTTCTGCATGCTGGTAGCAATTAACACCGTGAGTATCATTCCCCAAAACTTGCTGTCTTAAATCTGCAACCCAGTGGATGTGCAGAGCTATCATAAAGGGACAGACTAACAGCAACTCAGTCTTTGCAGAGATGATGTTTTTGCAGAGTATGCATGATGATCTGAGAGACTGCATGTCCTGTATGTATGTATGACATTCTAGACATGTTCCATCAGCAGCTGGCATGACTAAGGCCCTCCACTGCTCACAGGATGCAAACCACTTAGCTGTTTCATGTCTACCTCAAATGTTGATAACCACAAAGCCGTGGTGGTGCAGCGGTAGCATTGTTGCCTCACAGCAAGAGGTTCTCTCGTTAGATTCTCGGCTGGAGCGCCTTCTGTGTGGAGTCTGCATGTCCTCCCTGCGGTCGAGTTGCGTTGGAAAGACATGCGTGAATGGGCGTGCCTTTGTTGAAGGTTGGGTGTCGGGCTGGCACCTCAGCATCATAAAAATCAACTGCCAATCATTAACAGACAGGAGTTCCGCTGTGGCGACCCCTAACCAGGAAAAGCCAAAAAGAAAACACTGTGGGTGATGGAGGGCTAAGTCAAACACAGCAGCACTATCACTTTCATCCCACCATCTAGTGTTGAGGTGTGTAGGATCAGACTTAGATGTCCATGAGGGCATGATGGTCGTGACAGTTGTCAAAATCTAATATGGCCCAGTACTCATATTCACACAGCATGCCTACTGCTATGCAGGGGCTTCTTACTGTCTGTGACCTACTACGGAGAGGGAGCTCCCACAGATTGCGGGAATTCACAGAATGCCCGTGCTTCTCCTAAGGGTCCACTGGACTTATCCATATCAAATTACAACAGTATTGCAACATCTGCTGAGGCTGTGTCCCAGCAGACCCACACACAAAAAACACATTCCTTTCCAGTACCAAGTTCTATACACACATGTACATGTAAGATGAGAGTACCCCTTTTCAGAGCTGTTTAACTTAGACCACAACACAACTCACACCTTAACCGCTCAGTACAAAGTTTATTTCAGTTATAACAATAAATGCACACTTCCCCATAGAAGACCCTGCACACTGTGTTTCCGCACCTGAGGAAATGATGATAACTGTGCCCTGCCCTGTCTTTGTTACTTTGGCACCTTATGTCTGATGCTCAGCATGGCCAGTCATGCATGGGTGAGTACAGCCTGGTTGTAGGTTCGTGCACACATCACATTTACTATTTTGTATATGCTTTAAAGCCACTGCCTCATTGCCAGTGCCGCAGCGTACACTGCTCTGCTCCAACTTGCATGGTTCACCCATACTGTTGGCTCCTGTGCTACCTCCTCATCGTCATCACTCTGAACTACCTTCTGTAGAAGGGCATGTTCATCCTGCATGTGCACTCCGTGCTGCAGCTGTTTCTTTAATACTATGTTATGTAACAGTGCACATACCGAGAATATCTTAGTACATGTGCCAGGGCCACACTGCAAGTTTACTACCAGATTCATCCAGGCAATGAAAGCATGCCTTCAGCAACCCACACACACTTTTAACAATAACCCAGGTTTGCAAAATAATATAGTTGTAGCCATTGTCTCCTGCAGTCTGTGGATTTCTCATTGGTGTCATTAACCATGTAGCTCTAAGGTGTATCCGGCATGACTAATACGATACCACTGGTGAAAACTGCAAAATGTGCCAATCGTAAATTATACCTTTTACTTAACAGTCCACCTGACAGGTGATAATGGTAATCTCTATGCTTAATTTGCCTTCTTTCCAGCTACATGGGGCCCCCAGTAATGCAGAGAAATGGGCTATGCCATAAAAGTGGTACTCTCTCATACTGTAGCCCTTCACTCTGAAATTTACTACATTGCCTATTTTGGTTTGAACTAAGGCTATATTACTTTTAGAAGTAGGTGTGTGTGTGTGTGTGTGCGTGTGTGTGTGTGTGTGTGTGCTCTGTGATATTGGAAAATGTGTTAGGGATTGCTTTGTAAAAGAAGTACCATGAACAATTGTTTATGGGTATATTTTGAACATTTCAATGAATTTGTTTTTCATTGTGAAGTACTAGGCAATTTATCTCCCTGTAAGTTGTGTGGGTTCATTTAAGTTGTCTTCAGTGAGCTGGTGTTGAATAAACTACACCCATGTATTTCTGTTTTCTTCTGTTTTACTAAAAGTGCAGAAACTGGGGTAATTATTTAGTCTTCAGTAAACTGCACAACTGCAGATTGTAAAACAGATGTACTACTGCAGTAAATTTGATAGTGTTAAAAATTACATGGTTGTTTTCTCTCACAAGTGGTTTGGGACAACCCCCCCCCCCTCCCAAGGCACCCATATAAAACTGCTTGTCTTAATGGTGTATGGTGAGGTTTCTCTTTGATATGAAAGACTAACTGTGATACTTAGGCATATGATAGTATTATGATGTGCTGTGTATAAATAAATTTATTATACAGAATTGCTGATTAGTATATCACAATAAACAATCTTGGGATATGGTTTACTCATTCAACAATTGTTAATTTTCTCCTGAAGAAACTAGCATTTCACGTTGCCCTTTAAATAATTTGCTCCCTTGTTTTAAAAATGACTTGCATGAGGACTAGGAAAAAAAATGCAACTTTTGCAACTACACAACTCATTGAGGAAAAAGGAATTTACAGATCTCAAATGAAGGGCTATTCAAGATAAGCAAAATTGAACTAAACAAGTAAATCTGACAAAACAAAATTAAAACTATTGGATGACATGTCAACATTGTCTGAAGAAAAAAAAATGTTTCATTTGCTTTCCCTAAATGAGTATTGCCACTTGAAAGACAGGATGAAATATATTATGTATAAAAATGGGCATGTTGTGTTGCCTAATCAGACTAGCTTAAACAGTTGTTTATGAAAATAGCAGATAACACACTAAACTTAGCGGTAAAAGAAACAAGTTTGCACATAGCTTGTTTAGTAGAAATGGAACCACAAACTAATCACCTTGGAAATCCGCATCCCTCCCACCCCCCACCCACAAAGGTAACCACTATGAAAAACTTCTCCAAATCTAACTTTGGGCTCCTAAAAACAGAGGTGGCTAACTTCATGGCACCTATGTAAATGGAGATCAGTTGCATGACTGCCGAATCATACACCAGTGAACTATACGAACACATACACAAATGTATAAATCTCACCATACCCAACAGAACCAAGATGCTCTCCTCCAAAAAAACGAAGCCAATCTGGTGGTCCCCTGCCATAAACAAACTCTACAACAGAAGGAGGAAACTGATGTGGAATAAAGTGAAGTCCCAAGACTGGAAAAACTCCCTTATCAGCCTCAACAAGATGTTGAGATCCTTCATCAAATTCCCTAAAGCTAGCTACGAAAACATAATTGCAGCAGATAGTAAAGACAACCACAAGGCCTTCTATAGTTATGTAAAGAATCCCCACAGCAATACCCAGATTTGCTCTGAGCTACTGCACAATGGTACCTATTGCCAATATACTGGCCGACAGATTCAGTGCCAACTTTGCCCCTCTCTACCCCCTCCAAAGGACCAGTCACAATAACACTAGATTGCCAGGCATCCAATATTACTGCTGCACAGGTTAAAATAGCACTGTCCAAGGCCAAGAATACAGCTTCTGTGGGACCTGACAATATCCTCTAACTATGTTCTACATGAACTACAGAGTGAACTGGCACCTCACATGTGTGCCCAGTTCAATCACAGCCTCACCTCAGACTTTTTCCCTACCGAATGGCGCAATGCTATAGTCATCCCTCTCCACAAAGTAGGAGCGACTACAGACCCTGGGAACTATTGCCCCATTAGCCTGACAAGTCTGATATTTAAAGCTATAGAATGCATCATTATGGACCTAATAAACAAGGATATAGGGAATCTCCAAACTCTGGTCCCACACAGTTTGGTTTTGTGAAGGGTAGCTTATGCCTGCTCAACTTGTTCAACATCTTTGAGTCAGTCACCAGAGCTGTGGATGAAGGCAAGGTAGTTCATACAGCCCAGCTTAATCTGGCCAAGGCCTTTGATACCATTCCCCACTCAGGAATCATAGAAAAATTCACTAAGCTAGGCATCAACCCCTGTATCACTAGGTGGGTTGCAAACTGGCTCACAGGTAAAACCCACAGTGTGAAAGTATCTGACTCCAAGTCAGACTGCCAACCATTCACAAGTGGAGTCCCTCAGGGTTTGGTCTTGGGTCCTCTCCTGTTTGGTATTTACTTCTCTGAAGTGCAGGCCAAAACGAAGGGACTCTGGCTGACAAAGTTTGCAGTTTGCAGACAATTGTAGGTTGGGAGCTATTATTAATTCCCCGAATGATGTTGACATCCTACAGAAAGACCTCACTGAGACCAACGACTGGTGTCAGAACCATGGAATTAATCTCAGTAACAAAAAATGTGTCTTCATCACCTTTAGGAAAAACCCAATTCCCATGAATTACCACATCAGTGGTAGTCCACTGAACACAGAAGGCATTATAAGAGATCTGGGAACACAGATTGACAGCAACCTCTCTTTTGACCACCATATTGCCACTATGGTTAGAAAGTCATTCTATGTGGCACATCTCATTACTAAGGGTTTTGCATCCAGGAAGAAAGAGGTCATTGTTTCCCCTCTACTCTTCCCTCATTAGGCCAGTCATCGAGTACAATGCCCCATTTGGTATGTACCTCACTAGACACCTGCAACAACTGGAGAGGCCGCAAAAGTACCTCACAAAGAGGATCCTAGGTCTTAAACATTTGTCCTACATGTATAGAATAAAACAATTCCAACTATTCTCTGTCTCATATCGCCTACTTAGAGGCAATCTCTGCTTGTCTTACAAAGCCATATCTGACCCAGCTCTGTTAGAAATGCTACATCTACAGAAATCCCAATCCCTCCACACCACACGCTCCAGAGACGTCAACCTCATTACCACAATCAACAGAATATGCTGGAGGGACAGGTTCACAACCCAGAGACTGCCCATGCTATGGAATAGACTTCCCATACATGTCAAGCAGAGAACCTCACTGGCCGTCTTCAAGAGAAATCTTGATGAGTGGATGGGAAATAGAAAATTCATCCCAGGGATCACTCCAGTGGCTCTACTCAACAGAGGCACTGGGAACTAAGGTCAGGTGCCATGATGCCAGGGTAATCCAATGAGCTGGGCTTGTAAAGGCCCCAGGGCCATTAGCCTAGTGCACACCTATGAAATATTTCAGAATGATCTGCTGCTTAGGTATAAACCTGGCTATTTGAGTTATGGTGAGTGCAGTATCTGCAGATATGAAAGTCATTATTGTACAAAAGGAAGGATGATCATTATTGTGCAAAAGGAAGGATGATCATAACCAGAATGTTATGTGCTTGAGATGTGGATGTCAAGAAATTCACACTGTAGCTGAATCTTGACACCCATGTTGAGACAACATAACATCCTGGGTAATTCTTTGTAGTGCATGTAGCTTTACCGGCTAAGTGTAGCCATAACACAGTAATCTCTGATGCAGTCAGTCACAAACCACTCAACTGTCCCTGATTTTGTCTCACAATTTATCTCAGAACCTCCTAAAACTGGCAATTCTGGTATAAAAGGTGGTGGATTACACTTCATAAATAATGACAATAGTTATAGTTATAGACTTCTTTTACTTCAGAAAATGCATGTTAATTTAGATTCTCTTATTCTGTTAATGTATCAAGATAGTAGTAGTACTCATATTTTAAAAAGTGTCCAATTCTTTTTGATTTTTTTCTGGATTTGTCCCAGACTCTGGAGGTAAGCGGTTGAGAGCATCAGAGAGCAGCCACCAAAGAAGAGCATCAGGAAGTTAGTAAACACTTCATTTGGACTTTAAGAAAGTCTGAATGAACTGTTTAATGGCTTCCCAACACTCTTCTGCTGTGACCACTGAGCACTGTTAATGCTGTAGCACAAGATTAGTGCTTAACAGCACTGAGGGCTGCTTAACAAGAGCTTAAGTACCTTTCTGATATCAGAAAAGTGCTTAACAAGCATGTCTTTTCACCGATTTTGGAGTGTAAATGTGGTTGGTATTCCATGCACTACAAAGAGGTTACTACATATTATGGTTCTTACTGTGTTATATATTTATGCATCAAATATTTGGGTTGACCTTTTTGTCCATTAAAGCAAAGGTCCAAATGTGCCAAACCCCATGCCTGACTCAGCCTTAGATTTATTTCAGTCTTTTTATGAAGAAGTGCATGTGTTTCTTCCTATGCTCATTTTATTATTTATTCATTGGCGTTTGTTTACCGGAATGGTCAACTGGGTCAAGCAGAGCTCATTTTCAGTGAAGGCCTGGGGAGAAAATCTCCACAAAAACATGGATTAGACTATGATACATACAAAGCTCTACAAAAACATGATTACAATATAATACATACAAAGACTAAACAGATTACAGAGTTGTACATTTAGGTATACAGAGCAGACATGATAAGACAGATACAAAGAAATACAGTACAGTTGACAAGTACAATAGGTGCAATTTTGGCAAATATATTTCAGCTATAATGGTATGATAGAGTATTTTATTTTTATTCGAAAACTGTAAGAACTACCACATGGGGAGAGGGTTTGGAAGGAATGTTGAAGGTGCAGAGGCAGCATCACTGTGCATTGTATTGAAATATTTCATTGCAACTTTACAGTAAATGAAATGTTGGAGTTTGCATATAAAATAAAATTATCAGTTGTAATAGTAGAATCAGCATGAAAAAAATCCATTTTAAAAATGTTCCTGTAGGACATAAGGTTTATGGAGACAGCAGACATTTCTGAAAATTTTATTTGAAAAAATTGCTTTGGGGAGCACATCATTGTATAAACCAATATGAGTGCCTTTTCCTGAAGGACATGGTAGAAATATTGACTTCATGTAATGGAGTTAAAAGTAATAACAGCAATCACGTTTGTATGTGTCATTTTTACAAAGGGAACAATCTGAAATTTTTATTGTGCATTCTGCAAACCCTAAGTGATTGAATCAAGTACTGATGTTCACCCTGCTAAGCAAAAATATATAGTACCAATGAAAAAACAAGTTAGTAGTTTGTTGTTGCAAGATCATTTGCATTACTGATTTTATTGAATGATGTGTTAAAACCGTCAGTTATTAGTGGTATATGGTACATTGCTATATTGTATGTTTTATATTGCTGCTCCATGATATTCTTTTTGATATTAAGCAGAAAGTACACACTTTGTTAATATCGGGTTTAATTATTTGCTCTGTAAGTACTCAAAATGATTTCTTCACCTTTCTACTTAAGCCTCAGAGGTGTGCATAGGAGGTCACTGTGGCTTGTTTAGGGGTAATATGGTGTTTATTAGAAACAAGTATGGCTACATTAGTGTGATCATTATTTTTTTGGACGTTTCTCACAATCAGACAACATGCAGATAGTTATTTTGTAGAGGTAAGGTAAGGAGGTATGGTCTAATATATCTGTGATAGCAACAGTTTAAATATGCTACTGTGTTCTGTTTGTTCTTTCAGTTTAATCCCAGTCTGATGTCAGAGTGATACACAGAAAGTGGCTGTCTTTTGAGGCAGAGGTGGGGAAAGCATGCTG
The DNA here is from genome assembly GCF_019279795.1 of Protopterus annectens. Lineage (NCBI taxonomy): Eukaryota > Metazoa > Chordata > Ceratodontiformes > Protopteridae > Protopterus > Protopterus annectens. Next base: position 419,304,080 of record NC_056742.1, read on the forward strand.
TCTGTCTGTTTGATAACAACTGCGTGAAGTATGACAGGGCCTATTTGTGTCTTAATCCTAATCTAATAACAGAGGGATGCACAGAATGTGACTTTTTGTTTGGAAGGAGTAGGGAGGCAGGCACTAGTCTAAGATTATGATTTATATGTAGAGAAGCATTTGTCTTTTTGGCTTATTATGAACTACTGTTTTGTCTGACAGAATTTATTTAATCCAAAATAAGAATGAATTTTATTCCTTGAAAGAAAGAAAAAAAAGACTGACTGGCCCAGTGCCATATGACTTTGTGAAGGAGATGCCCCCCCTCCCCAAAAAGCACTGAAGACAGTAAGCATCCTAAATTTATTTAAATGAAAACCACACCCATAAACTGAAAAAAATGTGGATTTCATCATGTTTTGATTATTTCCTCTGTTTTAACTATGTTACTACATATACTTTTTAAAATGTTTTAATTTGTTATATTACAGTATGCCCTCATGGGTCCAACAATTTTATCTAGTTTTGATTTTTTTAGTCTACCTGTTGGTATCACAGAATATGTTCAGAAGTTTAAGAAGACTGCATCATCCAGGGCAGCTTAGTTACAATGCTTCTTCATAAACTTAACATGGGAGTATAGATCTTCTTCTTCTGGCTTTTTCCCGGTTAGGGGTCGCCACAGCGGATCACCTGTCCGCTTATGATTGGCAGTGGAGTTTTACAGTGTTGAGTTGCCAGCCCAGCGCCCAACCTTCCACAGAAGGCACACACATGCACACACTCACAACTAGGGCCAATTTTAGAGTGTCCAATCCACCTACTGCATGACTTTAGGATGTGGGTAGAAACCGGAGGAAACCCATGCGACCACAGGGAGGACATGCAGACTCCGCACAGAAAGCACCCCAGCCGAGGATTGAACCAGAGAACCTCTTGCTGTGAGGTGACAGTGCTAACCACTGCACCACCGTGGCCGCCCTAACATGGGAGTATAGATACTTCCTGCTTTTTACTGACTCGGTCAGATAAAATGCCTTTTCTTTGGTTTCAGTGGCAGTTCCTTGCTGCCTTTGAGCCCATCTCTAAAATAAGATTATTGAATGGATTTCACTATTATTCTTGAAAAACTGGCTAATTTCCCTTATTTTGGTTATGCCTCAGCTGTAGTTCTCCAAATCTTTTCTTCTCCCCAAGTCATTTCCTTAGCTTAAATGACAAACACACATAGGCATAAGCCCCTATACAAGTTCAGCAACCTTCCGTGCACATCTCTGACCAGGGCTGGTGTTAGACCAGATGAAGTACAGGGCAAATGCCACTACTAAGCCTGTGTCAATATGCACTTATAAAGCCTGGTGTGTGTGTGTGTGGGGGGGGGGGCATGATGCCCCTCAGCAGCTCTGAGTGTTTGACATTTCTGTGATGCCTTTTATGCCCTGTTGTTAAAAGAAAATAACTTACTGTTTTTTTCCTTTTTTCACTACTGCTATGAATAGTTATCTATCTGCCCAGTGATACTGTGTGTTCACAGATAAAAAGTGGGAGTATTTTTCCACACACATAGACTCTGCCCCAGATCAGCCAAGTCCATCACAAGATGCACATTTATCTACAAGTAATTTGGAAGAATGCCAGTTCACCTGTGTCAAGTCTTTGGGTTGTAGAAATTGGTATACAGTGATAAACCCATACAGATTCCACACAAGAACTCAACCAGAGCCAAGTGCTGTGAGATGGTAAAGCTACTCACTACCCCAATGTGCCAGTGATCAGTTATTTTCACATACATCCTACTCCTGCCAGACCCCAAAAGATAGTGACTTATTTCTGCAGTACTGATGCTTGTGATGGAAAATGAAACAAACTATGACCAATTTGTTACACTCTAATACACAGCAACCACTCCCCCAGAGGCATAAGGCACAACAATACTAGTTTTACACTGCTTTCTGCAAATACAAAGCATCCAATTTTAAAACAAGCAAAGTAATACTAGTGCAAAAAATTGCTGGTGAAAGGCTACCTTACCATTCAGCTTTGATCACGAAATGTGGAGCAGATATTTTAAATTTGCATCACTTTCATAACACTTCTCTTCATTGTGAATCAACCAGTCTGAAACATATATGTAATGTTATCCATCCTTCAGATCCACTTCTCTACTTTACATGTTATCTGTTATTCATTCATTCTCTTATTACCCGCTTAACCCAATTTAAGGTCATTATAAAGCATATTTGCATATTCTGTGGGTCACATTACTCAGTGGTGCAATGCAGAGAAACTAGTTCTGAACAGAGTAATTATCCATTGCAAGTTACTTACACACACACACACACACACACACACACACACACACACACACACACACACACACACACACACACACACTTACTCATACATGAAACACAGCTGTTGACAAAGAGAAAAATCACCAGTTCATCCACATGGGAGAAGCTAGGGCATTCAGCCATTAGTTAGGTCCACGCAGTTAACAGGTGCAAACTACACACAGAATGCACCCTGGCAGTAACCTAAGTGGAAAGCCAAGTGAGGCAGCATTACTAATTATCCTAACATTGCACTGCACTGCACCTATCATATTGAATGCTTATAAGTACATGCATGAATATGATGCATGGTGGTGGTGTGATGAATCATTTAACTATAAAGCTACATGTATCATATATTATGGCTGAAATATATTTTTGTGAAATGGACTATGATACTAAGTGGCCAAGAGAATTTCAAACTGAGAGAATAGGTAGAATTGATGCAATATGTTTCATTCAAGGCCATTTTTTTCTTTGCTAAACACTAATTTCAAGCACCAACCCACATGGTACTAAAAAGTAAGCTGTGCAGACACTTGATTGTCTTTGCAGGTTAGTAAGTTCTGGAAGAGGCGTAATGCAAAGTTGATATACACCTTCAAAATTCTTGGTTACATCCTTGTTTCTGGATCACACAAGGGGGAGTCTTAAAGGGAAGTCCATAAAGGGTGTCTTAATGTCCTCTATGAATACAATAAAGAGGAGCCAGGAGTGACATCACAAAGCTATGATAGTCTACCATTTGGCTAATTCATCCACTGCATCCTATCACACATGAAACATTAGGCTGCCAATGGTGGAAGCTATTAAAGACTGGGCCTTGCATTTGTCCTATAATGACTTATCTTGTATTAACAAATCATGCTGAAAATATAGCATTTGTTTCAGATATACTAACACCCTCAAGAACAGACTTAAGAATCCATTCACTTTCACAGTCTAACTAGGCACCCACAGTTTTCCATTTGGGGGATGGATGGGCTGAAACTGTGAATGAGACTTCTCTTTAGTATCTTGGCTGAGGCAGGGAAGCCAGTTGAGGAGCCTCTACCTATAACATACTCCTCAGGAGAAAGGAAAATCCTTTAATGCTTGGGTCACACTAAACAGGTGTTCCCATACATGAGTAATACCTTGGAAGATGTTCACCAGTGACTAACCACAAAATAAATGCCTTCTGAAGCCTTATTTGTATAGACAAACCTGCACTGGTGAACTCTCTCTACCTCTCCATCATTTTTAACAGTCACCCAAATTTTAGGTTAATTTGGTGAGGGAGGGGAAGAATCCCCTGCCCTGTCATCAGCGGTCTATAAGTTTGGTTGTCTTTAGATTCTTTTTATTAAAGTATAGTCCATAGGTGAAGATTCTGTCATTTTCTTGGATCTACTAGGATGCTATGCAAGTGTAATAGGAGAGGAAATTATAAGACAGCTGCTTGGTGGAAGGGAAAATGAGACAGGAACACAGAGAAGTGGTACAGGGGTGAGAGGGTAGACATCTGCCCAGGAGGGGGTTACCACTAAGCTTACCACTGTAGACTGCATAACTGGCTCTCAATGAGAGAACTTTGTTTCTCTAACAGTATAAGTCAGTGAGGGTGGCTGGAGCACTCTTTACATTTCTACATAAGGTTGTGGAAATACCAAAACCTTTAGCACAGGCCCCACAAGAGGAGGAATCCGCTAATTATATATACGAACTCTGATATCGCACTACAGTGGGGAAAGGGTAGGTTTCCTTATAACTACTTTCAAGATAAGTGTGTACTACATTCTGTTTCATTTGTATTGGCCAACTATGATCGTTTGATGCAATTATTTATGATCATATGGCCTTTTGATTAAAGGAAGTTCCGTTGGTCTGTGTACAATGAATGGCCGATCGATGAACTAATTCAATTGCTAAACATAGACCCCATTTTCATAGGGCCTTTTAATACAGTGCAGGTGGAGCCTCCATTTAACGCCTTATCTGAACCATGCTACCTTAAGACTAGGAATATCCTTTTATGTTGCTCTACATTGTCAGTACTGGAAAAGAAACCCTTGTGTCTGGTATGGGAACAGGCACAATGCTTTCAGGCTACCCAGCATCACAGTCATTCCAGCTTACCATAGCCTTAAACATAACACAGCCATTTATGACTGCCTTGCTGCTAAATAGCACTGTAAGGGAAAACTGGCATTTCAATTTTTCATTCATTTGTCACATTCAGTAAATCACAGTTATCTTACTGTGCACTGCGATGGACAGAAAAAAAAAATCAAAGTATGTTGACACTTTTACAACAGAAAGCAATGAAACTGAACTAAAGAATAATAAATCTCCCTTACAATCTTCGGTCTCACAATTACAAGTTAAGGATATTTTGCATAAGTCCAATTGATAAGCACTGCATAAAGTTTTGTGAAGTACTAAAAAGAGAATTTAAGCTGAAATACAACTAGTACATTTTAACTGCAGAATGAGTGGTATGCAACCGATTTAGACATCAGAAAAACCTGAAAGCTTCAGTGCAGTGGTTTGGCAGTGCATACATGAGTACTTGCCCAAGTTTTGCAGTTTAAAACACCATAACAGTGATCAAGTTCTCAAAAAGTGGAAAGAGTGGACTTTTGCTGACTTTGTTAAACTTGTGGGGAACTGAAAGGCATTTGCTTCACTTCGTGTCATTAATGTTTAGAAGGACACTAAGGAGAGAGGATGAGGAAGGAAAAAGGTAACTGTAAGTAAAATAATTTCTGTTTTTTAACAGCATTTCTATGAAATGTTTCACGATATAAAATGCATGATTTATAGTAAAGCATTTGTAGCTGTTCTTGTATATGATAAAGATACTAATGCATAGCCTGCTTTAGGCACCAGCGAACCCTGCGGTCGCTGGGGGCCCCCAACCACAGCAAGTTATCTTATCCTGATATTTTGTAACATGTCTGTCAGACCAACAAAAGCTAGTACAGCATTCTTGTATACTTAGTAAACCACATGGGTAATAACTCTTATCTCCTTTAAAATTCAAAGATATTTCTGGTTGTAGTAACAGTGTTTTGTCAAGTAACAGGCAACAGAATACCGTTAAATATTTTACAACTGACATAGTTCCCCTGGCTTAGTTTAATCCTGCTGTTGGATATTTTCTCCAGTAAAACTAACTACACAGCCAGCTTTAAGTCCCTATGTCTGTGACTGCAGGGGGCCCCCCTTAATCATCCTTGACTGTGTGGTGGCCACACAAAAGCTGCTGCTGGTTGGGGAAAAATGAGGAAATGTATTTATTTACTAATTAGGCTCTTTAACCTGAACAGGGCTGTGATATGATCCTGTTAGGATGAAGATGATAATGAACATGGGCAAGATAAGCACTAGCGAGATCAGCAGCTCAGAGTGACTTATCTCAGTGCAAATTTTGGATTTTAAGAAGAGCTGATATGTCTGATCATCAGGGATGGTTTTCTCTTTCAGAGAGTTTTATAAATACAAGCAAAACACCAGATACTATAACTCTCAATTTTTTGCTTAAGAATTCAATGCAATCCCAAAAATAATAGAATAAAGGGTCAGAATCAGGACTACATTTTAAATATTACTCTAATTCACTTAAAAAGTTAGTAGAATAACATCTTTTACATCAACACGCATTTTTGGACAATAAGTATAAAACTCAGATGTCTGGATTGATTGACTGTAATCCTGAATGATTTACCAGCGAATCAGACTTTTTATGAAGGAGAAAGCAAAAGTATGAACAGAATCAGGGAAGGTCTGTGAAATCAGGGACAGTGACAGGTATGTGAAATCAGGGTCAGTGACAGGTATGTGAAATCAGGGCCAGTGATAGGTATGTGAAATCAGGGACAGTGACAGGTCTGTGAAATCAGGAACAGTGACGGGTATGCATTACTGCTCAACGAGGCAAATAAGTGACTTACCCCTGCTGCTGTTTGACGTTTGCTAAACAGCCATCACTGATCTGGTGTGGCAGTACCACTGCTGCACAATGTAATGCTGAAATATGTACAAAACTAGTACTGCTATGGCTTATTTTAAGATCTATGGCTTATTTTTGTGTGTGTCTTTGTGTGTCTAAAATATCACTGATTTTTTATCTGTACACACACCCAATAATGCCAGGACACAGGCATTATTATTCTGGGTTTCAGTAGAAAATGTACCTAACAAGTAATTATATTTCAAAAGTAAGACATAAAATATATCACAGAACATTCAGACACTTAGATCTTCTTGGAGTCTGGTGGCCCCCCACTCAACAGACTGTATAAATGGATACCGGGGGCACCCTTAATTATCCTTGACTCTTGTTAGGACCCCCACAAAAGCTGTTATTGGTTGAAGACAAATGGGGAGAAAAAATGTATCAATTTTCTCATTAAGCTGTTTAACCTGAACAGTGCTGAGATGCGACCCTTTTAGGATAAAGCTTATAATAGTCTTGGGTTTTAACCACACCAGTTCTAGAACCAGCCCTGCCCAAATGTGTGAGTGTGTGTGTGTGTATACAGAAAGCTGCTGTAGGTTATAGGGGGCTGGGGATTGTGTGGCTATTACAACTTTAATTTTCATTACAGTCGAACCTTAGAGGTGTGCACATGAAGTCATTATAGCTTGAGTTTGAGCTGAGGACAGTGTGGTTATTGTTTATTTACTTTTCTCACAGACCTCAGAGGTGTACAAAGAAGTTACTATAGCTTGTGTAGGGGTGGTGTATTGTCTAGGAGCAAACAAATTAAATACATTACTGAAATCATTCTCACAATCACACATCAGGCACATATACAAGGGGCTGACTTTGAGGGTTAGGGGTGAGGAGGCATGTTATGTATATGTTTGTCAGCAGTCACTTGAAATATATGACTAAGGCAATTTGAATCTCTGCTTTCATCCCAATCTCACACCAGAGGGATGCATAGGCAGTGACTGTCTTTTGTGGGGGGTTAGGGAGGAAGGCAGTATTCCTAGATAGGATCTGTGTATCCTCGTAGCAACTGGCTTGCTAGTTTATTGTGAGCTACTATTATGTCAGCTTTAAACATTAAGCCTTGGACACAGTGTATGCCTTCCTTGAAAGAAACAAAATAAGACTTGAATTATTTTCTTTTTCATGATTTTTGTTTAGGCCTCCACTTGAGTAAAATGTTGAAGAAAATGCTCTAAAATTCATTGCAGACCATCTGCTAACCTATGGCTTCTTGAGCCCTGGGTTATCTGGGTAATTTCCTAAGTGGTTATTACTGTGAATCTTGGTCAGGAAAGGTCTGTTGAAAGGATGCAAGGACAACTGAAGCTTAACAGCAGCACCAAATGTCTTTCCTTAAACATAATTTCTGTTCAAGCCATTATTGAATGAAAAGGTTGTGTAAAAAGAAAAAAAAAAACTGAAATGCACTTCAGAGCATGTAGAAAGTTATGGATGTTCTTCATCTCACATTGCTGCAGTCCTTACATATGGGTAGTCCGCTGTCCTCGGTCGGCCCGAATACCAAAGTATTAGGCTGACATCGGTCAAGGCGCTTAGAACTGACATCAGGACGTCAGGGTACAAAAGCGCATGACCGACGTCATATCCTCAGTCTTTTTTGCCGCATGGTCCGATGCAGAAGCAGCGTTGCAAGTGCCGTTCGGCGTTCTGAAATTTTTCGAGTTCGGAGTTTCAGACCGAATCCAAGTTGGCTAAGTACCCCGTTGGGGAATATTTTGGTTTTTTCTTGCCTCAGTTTATTACCGGATGTCAGAAAAAGTGAATAATTGTATTTCTTGTGGGAAACAGATACCGCATAGGGATTATCATTCTTTGTGCATTCCTTGTTTGGGGCCTGAGCACGACGTAGTCGGGTGTCGCTTTTGTGCTAGGTTTAATAAGCGCACTATTAAGCGAAGGTTGGATTGTGCTAGGCTGGTCTTCGGTAAGCGGTGCAATTATAATATGCCGTCGGATACTCCGCCCGCTTCCACGAAGAAGCGCAAAGACAAAGCGGTTAAACCCAGGCAAGATGAGTCGTCCGTTCCGGACGCCGGTTCTTTAGAGGCTTCAGTGGAACCGGTGGTTCCGACGGAGGCTTCCCTGGAGTCTCAGGGGGAGACTTTGATTTTGTAGGATGTGGCCTCTCAGGAGGCAGGTCAGGCTGAGGGGGCTTCCCAGGTTTCTGTACTCCCCTCCCTTCCCAGGGTGGTTAGGCCTTCTCCTTCTGTTTCCAAGGCTTCTTCCAGAGGCAGGCCAGGTTTGGCTTCTGTTGGTGTCAGTCCTAGTTCAGCAGGGTCTGTGCCTAAGAAGCACATGCTTAAAATGGCAGAAGATTTGATTACTCTGATTAGAGGTTCTATGCCCCCTCCTGATAAGAGGCCTAGGGTGGAGCCAGAGTTGGAAAGTTTTGAACAGGTTTCAGATGATTCAGAGTCTTCGGCTGAAGACATGCAGGAATTCACTCCTTACTCTGATTCTGATGCAGAAGATTCCACTCCTTCTGCTTCTCCTCCAGAGGATTTTTCTTTTTCAGAGACACTTCATTCTATGAGGGAACATTTTAAGTGGGAAGGTCAGGACTTCTCTGATTCACGGAAAAGGCTTAGGGAATTTTTGTTTTTACCTCAGCATAGGCCTTTAGCTTTACCCCCTGTTCTGGATGTTGTGCAAGATGTGTTTTCAGAGGCTTCCCTTAATCCTGATTCTCTGCCTCCTGCGCCAGTTAAACCTGATAGGTATTACAGGGTGCCTGAGGCTCATAAATATCTCTATAAGAGTCCTAGGGCGGACCCAGAAACTATTAGCCAGGGACCTAAGGGTGTCAGGGCCTCTGTTGTTAAGAATCCAGTTCCTCTAGATAAGGAGGCTAGAGCTTTGGATAGATGGGGAAAGAAGGTATATACCTCTTCTACTCTAGCAATGAGGGCTTTGAATTGCCAATTTCATATGTTGAAATATCAGAATTTTCTTCTTTCTCAATTGAAATCTAAGGTGGATGCTTTGGCAGAAGGCATTGAATGTAAAGAATTACAAGATTTGGTACATGTCTCTGAACAGGTGGGTAAGCATTCTTTACAGTGTGGTTTTGATGCTTTGCAGGCCTCTTCTAGGGTGGCTGCCACTGGTTCAGTTCTTCGCAGGCATGCCTGGCTTAAGGATCAGAATTTATCTGACCATGTTAAGACAAGGATTTTGGATGCTCCTTTACAGTCTGAAGTGTTGTTTGGTCCACCTGTGGAGTCAGTCTTGAAGAAAATGGAAGACAAGGCTAAGTCTATGCAGACTGTTAAAGATTTTTTGCAGGTTCAGCCTCCGAAGTTTAGTAGAAATTGGCCTGCTAAGGGGTGGACGTATCCTTCCTCTGATTCTCAGTCTAGGGGTAGATCTAGACGTGGTAGGGGCAGAGGTCAGAGTACCTTCAGACCTAGAACATGGAGTTCACCTGCACAATCTTCGAGTGAGGGCAGGGGCCAGTCCTTTCGTAAATAGGCCCAATGACCTACTTTTTCAGCTGCCAGATCCTTTTTGCCTGGCAGCACCTTTGGGAGGAAGGTTGGCACTTTTCAAGGAAAATTGGCTTTTAATTACCCAGGACAAATGGGTATTGGATATCATACACCAAGGTTACAAGTTTTATTTCCATACCTTGCCTCCTTTCAAAGGCATGCCAGACGTTCCTCCTCAGCAAAGACTAGAGGCTCACAAACAGATTTCTCTACTACTTCAAATAGGAGCTATACAACCGGTCCTTCTGTCAGAAGTGGGCCTAGGATTTTACTCTCGCCTGTTTCTAGTACCAAAGAAAGGGAACACGTGGAGACCAATTTTGGATTTATCTATCCTCAACACATATCTGGACATTCCAAAGTTCAAAATGTTGACGTTACAACAGCTTTTACCTCTGCTGGGCAAAGATCACTGGATGGTGACTCTGGATCTCAAAGAGGCTTACCTTCATGTACCTATCAGGCCCAGTTGCAGGAAGTATCTGCGCTGGCTGGGACTTTTCATTATCAGTTCTCTGCATTGCCCTTTGGCTTATCTACTGCGCCCAGAGTGTTCACAAAGGTTCTGGCTCCAGTGATAGCCTTCTTCAGGCTAAGAGGAATACAAATTTATCCTTATTTGGACGATTGCCTGATTCTGGCTCAAGAAAAGGACGAACTTCTTCATCATTTACAGTATGTGATGGCAGTGTTAAGATGCCTAGGGTATTCTGTGAACGAAATAAAGTCCAGTCTAGTACCCTCTCAGGACATGTGCTTTCTGGGTGTGAGACTGAATACAGCATCCCAGATGGCCTTTTTGACCCCGGACAAACAAAAGAATCTTTTTCTTTATTTCCATCAATTGTCTCGTCGGTCCAGGCTGACTGCAAGGACAGTCCTTCAAGCCTTGGGGTTCATGGCATCTTGTATTCTGGTACTTCCCAATGCCAAACTGCATATGAGGAAGCTACAATGGTATCTCAAAATGTATGGACGCTAACACTGCCAAGATCTGGACACTGTCATTCAGATAATACCTTGCATTCAAAAGGAATTTTTGTGGTGGGCTCAGGAATGTCACCTAAACAAGGGACTCTCTGTGACCCGACCAGAGGCGAGTCAGATTCTAACGACAGATGCCTCAGACAAAGCTTGGGGAGCTCATCTAAATGGAAAATGGGTACAAGACACGTGGCCTGCCAGACTTCAACATTTACATATCAACTTGAAGGAGATGTTAGCAGTCCAGTTTGCATTGATAGCTTTCAAGGATTTACTTCTTCCAGGGCAGGTGTTGATTCAAACAGACAACACAACTGTCATGTGGTACATCAACAAGCAAGGGGGGACACATTCTTACCCTCTGTGCAGACAAGCAATGATTTTGTGGGAGACTGCTATCAGTTTACAACTAAATCTTCAGGCAAGGTTTCTGCCAGGAGCACAGAACTCCTTAGCAGATGTGTTGAGCAGACAAATAATGGATCCCCACGAGTGGAAATTGGATCCTCATGTATTTCAAAATTGACAATGTTATGGGGAACTCCAGACATAGATCTGTTCGCTTCTCCACTAAATTACCAGTTGCCAAAGTTTTGCACAAAAAGGTTTCATCCCACAGCTTGGAAAGTGGATGCTCTATCATTCAATTGGAGCAATCTTCACGTGTATGCCTTTCCACCACTGCCTCTCCTCCCAAAGGTACTCCTGAAGGTCAGACAGGACAAGCCAACCATGATCTTAATTGCTCCGGATTGGCCTCAACAGCACTGGTACCCATTACTGAGAAGTTTGGTACGGGAGCCTCCATGGCCTTTGCCTTTGATTCCACACCTGCGGTCTCAGGAGAACAGTCATTTACTCAATGTCAAACTTCAGTCTCTGCACCTAACAGCCTGGCATATTCTGTTCTAGACCCCGGAGGGTCTCAGCTTCCACAACAAGTTTTGAATGTTATTTTGGAGGCCAGAAGGCCTAGTACAAGGAAAGTTTACGCTGATAAATGGAGGAGATTTTTAATTTGGAGTACAGCAAAGGACTTTGATGTTTCTAAACCTAATTTAAGTGTTTCTCTTCAATACCTTACTGAGTTATTGGACAAAGGTTTGTCCTTCTCCTCTATAAAGGTTCATGCTGCAGCCATTTCTGCTCACTACGACTGTGACCCACCATTATTTTCTCATCCTGTGTTTAAGCAATTCCTTAGAGGGGCAAAGAATATAAGACCCCCACGTAGAGCTCCTACTCCTGCTTGGGATCTCAATTTTGTGTTGGAGAAACTCACTCTACAACCTTTTGAGCCTGCAGCTACTGCCGAATTGAAATATTTATCATGGAAGACTGCTTTTTTGTTGGCCATTACTTCTGCGAGAAGGGTTTCTGAATTACAGGCCCTTATGGCGGTTGAGCCTTTCTTAATTTTCCATAAGGATAGGGTATCTTTGCGTACTAACCCTTCCTTTATGCCTAAAGTGGTTTCTAGTGTGGCTTTAAACCAAACTATTCATTTGCCTACCTTTTATGCAAACCCCCAAAATAAAGGGGAAAAGATTTTGCACACTTTGGATATACACAGACAGTTGCGATATTATTTGAGCAGAACTAAAGGGTTCAGGCAGTCTCAGCAGTTGTTTGTTTCTTTTGCTTTGGGTTCTCAGGGCAAACCTGTTTCAAAACAAACTATTTCTAAGTGGATTGGTTTTTGTATTGCTTTCTGTTATTCCCATCATGGTAAGGAGATTCCAGCTGGGATTAGGCCTCATTCCACTAGGGCTACTGCCACTTCTACAGCCTTTTTAAGGTGGCTACTAAAGATATTTTGGGGGCAGCTACTTGGAGTTCAGTGCATACTTTCTCTAAGCATTACCACCTTCCACTTTACTCTAAATCTAGGGCTGGATTTGCCACTGCAATTTTACAGGGCATTTTGGCAGCTCCTAATGCTTTATAGTTTTGCCATCCTCCCTTACCTCTGCTTTGGGATTCTACCCATATGTAAGGACTGCAGCAATGTGAGATGAAGAACATAGTACAGTTTTGTACCTACCATAAATGTAGATGTTCGAAGATCCACATTGCTGCAGTCCAATTTACCCTCCCTCCTTCCCCTCTGTAGTTTGAGGTGGTTGTGTGGTTGGGTTGTATATATTGTAAATATTGTTAGTACAGGGGTGGTTGGATGTTCTTTTCTGTTTTTTGGCTTGGGCCTATCTTTTTAGGACCTTCTGACATCTGGGGCAAGAAAAGACTGAGGATATGACGTCGGTCATGCGCTTTTGTACCCTGACATCCTGATGTCAGTTCTAAGCGCCTTGACCGACGTCAGCCTAATACTTTGGTATTCGGGCCGACCGAGGACAGCGGACTACCCATATGTAAGGACTGCAGCAATGTGGATCTTCGAACATCTACATTTATGGTAGGTACAAAACTGTACTTTTCTTGAAAAAGCTGAGATTAAGGTAAAATGTGATAAAAGGAAGAACAAAGTAATGTGTATAGTATGGGGAGCCCAAAGGGGGAGGGATCAGAGGAGAGGACTGGAGAGTGTGCGAGGGTGTTGTAACAGTATGTTAAGTCATCACTTCATTTAAGTCCAGAGTTGCCAGACCTGTACATAGAGTTAATGTAATGTATCATTGTTGCAGCTAATTGCCAGTAACTGTAAGTGTCCCTTTGTTAGACAGGTTAACAAAGTGTGGTATATAGGCCTGTTGTAATATAAAAGCTTGTCGCTACAGGTCTGTCTGTGCGTACTACTCCAAAAAAGTTTGCAGCACAAACTAAAAGATTTCTTAGGAGGGGTGGCATTGACCAGATGATATTTATACTGGAAGTGCCTAGGGGGCCCTGAAACATGACATTTGCTGGGGGCCCCAAAAATGCTAACACCGGCCTGGTACTAATGTAAACAGATGCCTTTTCCCCTTTCTTTTCTAGTATTAAGAAATGTAGGCATTACAATGCAGAAAGAGAAAAAAGCTAAATGCAAGCATGTTTAAGTTAATAGGCTGCAATCCTGGGTTGTTGGGGTGGGAGATGGAGTGCAGAAGTACAGAGATCATAATTTATATAGAGATGATATGTTTTCACTTACTTTTGCACATGTGATTGCATGAATTAAGACTCATGGCTTAATCTAATAAGTTTTAGGTGGAAACAAGTAAATAAGTGAAGACTGAACATAATGAAGTTTTCTTTTAGCAGTAAGTGTTTCAGCTTGTCTTTAGAAGCCTGTAGCTGAGGACTACATTTTTTCTTTTATGTTGCCATGGAGACAAGCTGTTAATAGAGCAATAAAAAGCCAGAACACTGGTTTCTTCAAGGCTAAAAGCTAATGTTTTTAAAAGAATGCAAGTGTTTTTTCATATCTGGCAAAGGAATAAAGATAAAAAGAGAACAGACACCAATTAGTGTAAGTAGGAAGACAAGCAATAAGCATATGTCCTGGCATGGATAACTTCAATTTTAGTTAAGGCTTGTGTTTACAGCTTTTTGAGGCAATTGTTGCTATTAGGAGGGTTAAACTTCATTATTTGAAGAAGCACATTGTTTTGCATGTTTGTATTGTTTACAGATTATGGGGTGTGTTTTTTTTTATCTTAGATTGTGAATAGTCTCAATTGTATAGACGAAAAAGGAAAGAATATTTAATTATATTAATAAATGCAGCGTGCAAATAGCAATGTACAAAAGACATCTGAGAAGAACTGTCAGAATTCCATAAAGAAATTATTTCAGGATGGATATTCAGCAGAGTGTCAGGGACAAAGGAAAAGAGAAGCACTTACATTAATTGCTACAGGAACTCCAATAGTGATAGAAAGGGGAAAATGATGATGGCAGATTAGAGGCTACTGGCCAGAGATGCAGATTACACTGGTATGTATTTATATTTGGCCTAAAACTACCATGGAGCTTAAAAAAATGGGAGAAATAATCAGCTTTCAGCAGGGAATATTACTTACAGGTGGTGGAATTTGATTTACAACAATGAAGATATATGGGGGGGGGGCTAGATGAGAAAATGTAGCAAAAGAGAGAATATTACTGAAGAACTTTATAATAATATTCGGTATGGAAGAAGTGAATTTAGCAGCAGGAGCTTGGAGGGAATTTACATATTATTCCCCAAGGTACAGTAAGTGGGCTAGACTAGAGAAAAATTATATTTTACAGGAACATGTGTATTTAATTGAGAACTTTGACACACATCAAATAACCTTTTCAGATAAAGGGCCAAAAGTTATTAATATAAAAATGCAGGGTAATGAAGTAAAGATGAGACACTGTCTTTTGTCCATCTGCCTGTTAAAAGGAGAAGAATTTAAGGACTAGGTAGTGGAAATTATTCAGTAGTTATTAAGGAAGAAAGAAAGAAAGAACTCCAGAAGTTATAGCTAGCGAGTGGGATAAAATGAAAGTGGAGTTTAAAAATGGGGTAGAATTAAAGAAAGAGATATGGTTAAGTAGTAACAAGAATTACTTAGAGGGGCTGACAGGGGTTAAAGTATTATATAATAAGGGAAATCTTACAGAAGATGAAGAGGTGCAATTGCAGTGTTAAAGGGAAAATAGTACCTTGATAATATGCATGGTTTAGAAAGCTTGTTGTTAAGCAACTGTTTTTGATAACTCCAGAGCACAAAACATTTGGCATGACTTAGGCAACAGAAAGTTGAAAGGGCTGTTGCCAAACTTATGGAGCCTATAACAACAAAAATAATGATCTTGCAGAGGTATTAGAGATATTTCAGAAATGTTATGAACATTTGCATAAAGTTAAGAAGTGGGTAAATGAAGAAAAAGCATAAAGGACATATCTATGGAAGACTTAAATATGCCAAAGTTAAAGGTAGATGAGGCTAAATTAACAATTACGATAGGAGCAAATGTGATAAAATGGTGATGTATAACCAATTTGCAGGAAAGTCTCCAGAAATAGATGGTATTCTGGTGAAAGTTTGGAAGCTAGGAGGGAAGAAAAGTGATAAAGATCTGAAAAGGTTTTGTTTAACAGTATTTTAAAAGGAAGGGGAAGCATCAACATTCTGGAAAAAACTGGTGACTGTAATACCTAAAGACAGTAAAGACCCATCAGATCCAGCTTCATATAGGCCCATTTCAATTTTAAACATTATTCGGAACTGTTTATGTCAATAATGGCTAAAAGAAAGGCAAAGCTGTTGCGAAAATTGATAGATATGGATCAATGTGGTTTTGTCGAGGAGAGACAAACATTTGACAACATTAATAGAACAATGGTAATCCAGAGGGAAGCAGAATGTAAGAAAGTACCACTGTTGTTAGTAGGTCTTGATGCGAAGAAAGCATTCAACAGAGTAAGCTGAAATTATATGAGTAGGGCAATGGAAGCATTTGTATTTCATGATACAATAATAAAGTTAATTAGGAGGATATATGTGAGGGACCAGAGGCAAGAATCAAAGTGGGAGGGTTCCTCTTTGATAAATTGTGTCTGAACAGAGGAACCAGGCAGGTGTGTACTTTTTCCATTTATTATTTGCATTATATTTAGAATCATTAAACACAAACAAGCTAGCGGCCAAGATAAATCAATCAGTAACAGTCCGCAAAATAAACAGTAAACCAACCAAGTCTTGAAGGTGCCACAGTGCTGAAAGTATTAAAACCAAATTGAAGATGTTAAAATCAAATAAGAGTTGTATTTCCAAGTTGGTAAGTGCTTTTGTGATATTTCAAATCACTTCAGACCATATCAAAAGCTTAGCAGCAAGTGAATCTTTATACATACGCCAATTAAAAAACATCCTGTCAAAAGATAAAAACAATTATCTAATTATTCAACAAATCAAACACTTAAAGTAAGAGAATATCAACGAAAGCCAATGTGACACATTTATTTAAACAGTTTCCTATTTTTAATACAGGTTTTAGGGGACTCCTGTCATTTCATCCCCTTCCCTTTATTTGCCCTTAACCTTATAATACACCTAGTTTCTGATGTTTCAGTATGATTACTGATGTCACCCCCTCTATCATTCTTCCTGATTTTTTCAACCACTAAAAATCTAAAATTGTGGTTATCCTTCACTACATGCATGCTTTGCTAAAGCATTTGTAAGGGTGCCATTCCTAATGTGTCTTAAATGCTCCCTAATCCTAAATCTTAGTTTCTTGTTTGTCTTCCCTGCGTAAAATGCAGTGGACAGGTTACATATAAAGAGATAGACCAAATCAGACGTGTTACAGTTAGCTGTTACATCAAAGCTAAAGTTTCTGTTTAAGTCAGGGTGATTAAATTTCCCCGAACAATCTATATGTTCACATTGACTACAATTTCCACAAGGTACAGTACCTTGTGGGAAACAGTTATCAAACAGTTGCCTTTCTTTTAGGTAGAATAAGAGCCTTTTCAAAGATTTTTTATTTTTAAATTAAAAGCTGGGTTCTTCTCCAACTACCCACCTAATATCAGGGTTTTGTGTCAAAATAGGCCAATGCTTCTTAATAATGTTTGTCATAACATTCACATCACTAGTGAAATATGTGGAAAATCGTATAATACCTTTATTATGTGTAGATTTAATGCTCCTTTCCTGTTGCATCGAATAATAAGGTTTCCCTATATCAGCCCTCCATGCAGTCGCAATTACTTAAAATTTCATTAGTTGCCTTATCTGTGTATCCCCTTTCCTTAAATCTAAGTTCCAATTCAGAGAGTTCCCTTCTAAACTCAATATCATCCACTGTTAACCTAGATGTTCTTAGGGCTTGACCCTTAACTATATTTCTAAAAATGTGCCTAGTATGCATGCTGTTTTTATGAAGTAACGTGTTCCTATAACAAGCCTTCCTAAACAGTTTCGTAGACAAGCCTCCCATATTATCCTTGAAAATCTTGACATCAAGAAAGTCAGTCTCACTGTCTGATGTCTTCATTTCAAAATTTAAATAGTTTGTATTCTCCTGTATCTCCATGTAAAAGCTCCTTAGATCTGTAGCATCACCACTCCAAAGCAAAAAAAGGTAGTCTACAAAGCACTTGTAAAACATTATTTGTAGCCATCTACTTTTATCTAAAACATACCTATCCTCCCATGTCGCCATAACAAGATTGGCATAGCTCTCCACAGTGGATGTGCCCATGGCGATACCATCCTTCTGTACGTAAAGGTTGTGATTAAAGTAGATGACATTGTTATCTAAGATTAATTCCATCAATAGGCACAGCAAATCTACATTTTTACTATCGTAAATGTTGTCATATAATAAATATTCTCTTAGGGACTCTATTCCTTTGGTGTTAGGAATACAAGTGAAAAGTGAATGTGCATCAAGTATCACGAGCAACAGTGACTTACTATCACCTTCAAATGTTTGCTTAAATGCAAAGAGATCTTTCAAAAATTGCTTAGAGTCTCTAAGTATATTCAGATTTTTGTCTACTACTGGCTTCAGATGTTTGTCTATATATATCGAGATAGGCTCTGTTGACCAATTCCTTCCTGACACTACTGGACTTAAAGGAGGATGTATTGCATCCTTATGTATTTTAGGGAGCCCATGTATACTAGGTATCAGAGGTTTAGGAACCCTAAAATAATTGAACAAATCTAATGAAATAACATTAGTTAAAAGACAGTCATACAAAACATTGTCAAGTATGGTAAGCATTTTGTTCATCTCATCAAAACTTATACTCTTATAAATAGAAACATCCTGCAGCATGTCATACATGGAATCATAGTAAAATTCACTGTCCATCACAACAACAGGTCCACCCTTGTCAGCCTGTTTAATAACTATTGTATTATCCATTTGTAATTTCTTCAAAGCTTCACACTCACCAGGGGTTAAAATTATAAAAATTATTTCCTTTAACACCCTTCTTCTGATCTGTGCTGTTAAGTACTTCAAATAGTTCATTTTCACATATATTCCTAAAAACATCAATGACAGGGTGATTATGTGGAAGAAAACTACTTGGTTTCCTAAACATATTCAGATTTCTGTCATTATTTACATCTTGTTAAACAACATTTTCAAAAGTATATTTCTACCAAACGTGTAAGTCTAATATAGCATCAGTTACCTCAGTTTTGGGGCCGGAATGAAGGACAAACCCTTCTCAAGAACATTCAGTTCATCTGTACTTAAAACTCTAAAAGATATATTCCACACTATACTTATTTTCTCCTTCAGTCTCTCCATGTTTTCTTGTATTCTCTGGTTACTGGTGATTCCAAATGCATTTTTCTCTTGTTGCGACCCCTGTTGAATGATCGTCCCCTGTTCAATGGCCCTCCTCTGTCTCCCGGAAAATCTGAAGTCAATAACTTGATGGGTAGAACTCGAAAAAACAGTTCATCAGTTGCTGGTTGCTATCTGATGGAGTCATTTATTTCTACCGCCTTAGATGCAGAGGCACCATTGTTAACAGATTCTGGCATTCACCTCACATCCAATCATGTTTAAGGTTGTACTATTACTGTTGGATTCATTATGCATTAACTCTAATGGGAACTCAATAGTGGGCGGAGCACTAGCTTTCGGTTTAGCTCCTAAGCCCTGATTAGTGATCTGGGAAGTGCTCGTGGATTCTGCCCCTCTGATGTCACTAGTCCTTTTGTTTAAGGTGGTCCATTTTGTGTTTGTTTCCCTATTCAATTTTAAACATTATTATGAACTGTTTATGTCTATAATGGCTAAAAGAATGGCAAAGCTGTTGCCAAAATTGATAGATATGATTAATGTGGTTTTGTGGAGGGGAGACAAACATTTGACAACATTAATAGAACAAGGGTAATCCAGAGGTTAGCAGAATGTAAGAAAGTACCACTGTTGATTGTGGGTCTTGATGCGAAGAAAGCATTCAACAGAGTAAGCTAACATTTTATGAGTAGAGCAATGGAAGCATTTGTATTTCATGATATAATAAGGTTAATTAGGAGGATATATGAGTGAGGGACCAGAGGCAAGAATCAAAGTGGGAGGGTTCCTCTCTGATAAATTGTGTCTGAACAGAGGAACCAGGCAGGTGTGTACGTTTTCCATTTGTTATTTGCATTATATTTAGAACCATTGGTGAAGAAAATAAGGGACTCAGAAAATGAAGGCTATAATTGATTTGGCATTTAAGGAAAAGTTGGCTTTATTTGCAGATGACGCTATTTTGTACCTGACAGAACCAAAAAGGGATATCTCAGTGTTGTTGAACAGTCTGAGACAGTTCCGTTTTTTTTTCATTATATAAAATTAATGATGATAAAACAAAGGCTATAGCTGAAAACATTGTACCCATACATGAACTGGTTCAGCAATGCCCATATTTATGGGGACATGAGAAAGTGAAGTATTTGGGAGTATGGATTAAAAAGGATTGTGTTATGACAACTAGGGATATGTGGGAAGAGAATAAAAGAATACAAAAACTGAGGAACTGGAAGCTCTTTGTTGTTATGGATAGCAAGATCCAAGTAGTGAAATGTTTTTGTCCCTTTAGTTTTATACACAGGTCAGGCATGTTTTTTATCAACCAGAGGAAAAGTTGTGGATAGTAATTAAACAGTTGAGGGATTTTATCTGGGAGGGAAAGAGGGCAAGAGTTAAGTGGGATATGTTTAGCTTTCCAATAAAAAAATGAGGCTTAGGATTACCTGGTTTGAATGAATATTTTAGTGTTGAACAGTTGAAGCTTTTATACATACCACAAGCAGAAAGCTACAATTTAAAATGGAAAGGGGTGATGATGAAGTGGGGTGGGGGGGTCAAGAAATAATTAAAGAGTGAGATTTTGGATGCAGGTTCTTAAGGAGAATAACAGCTATCATACAAAATATTATATTCATAAAGTAGTAGGAAGTATAATAAGAACTAAGCCAATACGAGAATGGAGAAAGGAGATTATGCAAATAGGGATGACTGCAATTAGGGGTACAGACAATAGGCAAGAGGGGCTGGAATTTACTGGAGGAAGCTGGCAAAAGAATCAAGGTACTGGGAACAAATAATCTGAGAGGGGAAAGGTAATATAATCAGAAGAGGCAAAGAAGACATTTGGACTGCAGGTTAGAGATTGCCTTCTGTATCAGGGATTGATTTCAGACTATAGACAAAAGGAAAGGGATCAGGGAATCCTAAATGAAAGACATGCGCTGGTTGAGTTTTTAGTTAAATCTAGAACAGAAGCTTCTGTTAAAAAGGGGATAATTAGTAGAGGACATAAAATATTGCAAGATAACTATAGGAATCAGACAGAAGTCAGAAAAGATTGGAAGAGAGATTAGATAAGCAATTCACAAAGGAAGAATGGGAGGCCTTACGTATGTCTCCCAAATATACAACAGAATCTAGAAGATTTAGGATTTTTGCCTGTTTTAGCCCAAGCAGACTTAAAGGAATTTTCCTCAGGTAGATGGGAAATATTGGAGGAGTAATGGGGAAGAAAGAGGTACCCAGGGCATATGTTTTCAAAGTGTAATGAGTTGGCAGACTTTAAACATTCTTTGCAGTGTACTCTGTCAGGAATACTGGGTGAGCAAGTGATTGTAACTGGCAGATGGACTAAGGACATGATTGTAGACTGATTAACTTGTAGAGTGAATTTAGTAAGATTATAAAAGAAAATAACAGATTATAGGACTGTTCTCATGAAAGTCAAACTTGGCCTAAAGTCAAGCAAACTCATAAGAAATGAGTTTCAGTGAACACAAATTGTCTGTGCTTCTGGTAACTAGTGTCAATTGCAGTAAAGCAGGTAAAGGCAGATGTTTCCATACTGGATTTTAGTTGGGTCTTTGATACTGCTGACCATTATGTACTGATTAAAATGTGTAACTGGTGAACCTGAATGTTGTCAGGTGAATTCAGAAGTTGTTAATAGAAAAGTGAGAACAAAGATCTATGGAAGAGTTGTTAATTGGTTAAACACGAACAGAGGAATTCTGCAGTGTCTCTTCTGGGACCAGTTTTATTCATTCTATCGATAAGTAATGTACAGATTATGGCACATTTATGATGTGCACAATACAAAGACATTAAAATTAAAACATATGTCGTTAAAGCAAAGGATCAGCTGAGGATGCAGGATTTTTCTGAGCAGCTTTGCGGGATTGGTAGGGATGACTAAGTTACAGCTAAAATTTCATAATACAGTATTTTTTGTAATTTGATATGATGAAAATGTATTTCAAAAAGATAAAGTGAAATTGAGCAGTACAATGATTTAATTATAATTTTGGTATTAAAATGAAATCTGGTAAATTGATCTCATAGTTTTAAAGGTTTGGCAGACACTGATAACTTTTAACTTAGATTTGTGCCAAGTACAAACCTGGCAGTTGTCATGATGAGGTCTGCCTTGAGTATGGCAACTTTTCGGGAATGCCGGTACTAAAGGCTTGTCCAATAAATTGCAAAGAGAATGGAGATCATTTCAAAAAGAATATGTGACTTTGTCAGCTCTCCATGTGTAGATAGATAAAGGCAACTATGATTTTTTTTTCTCAGCATGTTATGGAAGTCTAAGAGAAAATTTAATTTTAGCATACAGGGGCTTAGAGACAATGTTTTGATGGAATGCTTGGGACTCAACATCTAAAACAGGAAAATATGAAGAAAATAGGTTTTGGGTTACTTGCACATATCTGACCGTCTGAATCGATTTGATATTAAGACAGTACAAGAACAAAATCATTTCCTTTTAGGTTTTAGACATTGTGAACATTTTAAAAGGGTACTGAATAAGTATATGGGATAAAGGATTTATAGGATCTTCTAAGGCTGGAGGTATGAGGTTTAAATAGTGATTTTTATCTTGTATAATATGATAATTTAACTTTGGCCGATTTAGCTGAAGTTTCCTGATTGAGAGACAGTTTGGTACCTCTGACTTAAAAGCATTAAATATTTTTTGTTCTTTACCCATTCAGACTTGTTTTTAATTCTGTGCTGAGCTTTAGTTTTGACTGAGTTTGTTCAGTGGTCATTAAGGTTACCACTGCACCATCTGAGCACCTGACAACCTTTGTGATCTGTTACAAACAGCTATATATCTTTAAGGCTGTTAAGTTAGCAAAAGTGATTTGCATGTCTTTTAGTTCACAATTGTTCCATAAGTTTAGTCTGGAATGAAGATTTTATTGGAGTTAGACTATATGCACTGTGTGTTATTTGCTAAGCCTTCTGACATGACATGTTGTCACAGAGTGGTGGTGAAATAGCTGCCAAAACGGAGGAAATATATTTTCAGACATGAGGATTGACATCTGTTTTCAAGAGTTGCTGTAGATGGAAGTACAGAAGTATTCTCAGCAGAAGCAAGCCTTAACTTCACCCTTGTAAAATTATTACGCTTTAGGGAAGTTTGACAGAAAACCGGAAACTTCAGATTCAGAAATGTGATTTATTCCTTACTACAGGGGAATTAATCAGGAAGTTTAAAAAGATTCTATGTGCTACATTCCTGCATGTTGCTGGAACAGATGACATAAATATATTTAATTTTTTCACTTTTCCCCTGATCAGAAGTAATGCATAATTGCAGCACTTGGAGAGAAATTCTGTAATTATTGTCAGCTCAGAAGCAAGCAAGGTCCTACAGAGACTATAGATGTTACAACTGAGCTGAAGAAAAGAACCAAGGACTGTGAATATGATAAGATGCATTATTCTTTAAGAAGAGATCAAATAAATTGTGGTAAAAAATGTAAGAGGCACATACCTAACCTTATCAAAAGCTGCATATGTGTGCACAGTAAGTAAAGTTGCTAGTACACAGTTAGAATAAGTGAGCAAGATAAAACAGTCAAATAAGGCCTGTGTCCATGGCACAGGGGGCTGAAACCCTGACTATGACAAACATAACCTGAGATCAATTTGTAGTGTGGGAGATGGAGGAGCTCAGAAGGGTGGGTGGGAGTGAGCATCAAACATCGGCTCACCCTTCTTGAAGTGAATTTAACCAAAAGGTGAAAGGTTAATGGCAGCTCAAGGTAGCAGACTGTGTACACACTGGTTTACAAAGTCTACAGAAAAATTGGGATATACAGACAAATGTAGGTTTTATATTACAGAGCTAGAAAGAGCTGTTCTTAATGTCACTCTTTGTGATACACTCATGGATGAGCTCTGTATACTGAAAGGCACAATGACATGGCAAAACCACTGTGCTAGGAATTGTGCAAGGACTGCATTGTGCAGGTAGATGATAGGCATTGAAACCTGAACCACAAAGAATTACTAAAAGTGAAGAAGTTCTGAATACATGGGATCACCCAATACCAACAATCATGACACCAGAAGCAAGCAAGCAAGAAACTAAGATGTTGTGGACAAAGAAAAAATGACAAAAGTAACACTATTCACTGAAATAGATATACCTGTCAATTATAGTGCCTTCTGTACTAAGGCACACAAAGTTATAAAATACCAGGATTTGCAAGCATAAACTAGAGCTTATAGAATAAAGGCAACCAGTTAGTTCCAGTAATAGCAGGATCAAGAGAGCTAATAAAAAATAAATTTCAAGCACACTTGCATACGTACCAGTGCATGTAACGCCATATAAACTGCAGTAGATTGCAATTCTGGATACATTGTAAAGTTTGAAACAGTAATAATCTCACGAACTTTAATAGTACCCTGACTTAGAAATGGGGTCCATTCCTCTCATGGTATTACAAACCCAAAACATTTAGAAAACTTAAAAAGGGGAAAGGTGGTCTGTCTAACTGTTCTGTTAGAACTTCTTGGAGAAGATTTGCATGGCAGGCAGGGTATGGTCCAGGAAACATGTACTTGGATCTGCCAAGCCATTTTTTCATGCTAGCCTTCACTGGGCATGTGCAGGAATGTGCACACATAGGTGAAAGCATAGCAGGGCTTTGCCTGTGCAAGAGCACACATCAGCCTCCAGGGAGCATAGCTCCAACTGTTCTTGATTTTTCAGACTATCTCTCATTTTCTGTCATATTTTTGGTCTGTTCTTTAAAAAAATATAGTTGAGGATTCCAGTCACTTAATGATAACAGACATTTGAGTTTCAGACATCATATCCTTCAGAAAATGCACACCAGTGGAAATGTCATGTTCTAGCAACTTTTTAAGTATATGAAAGCAATATTTAAAATCTTTTCCTGATTTTTTGCCTTTGTTCCTGATTTTTGTGCCACGGTTAAGAGCTGTACTAAGTAGTTATTAGGGGTATAGCAGCAAAGCCCCTATGAGCTGCCCAGATGATGTCCTCCCATGATTTATTTATTTATCTTACATTTGTTTACTGGGATAGTCCAACTGGATACATGTCCACTTTCAGCGGAGGCCCGGGGAGAAAAGCTCCACATAGACAAACTTACATAGATTACACAAGAAGTTAGATAACATTAGGAAATATAAAGCAAAGTGATTATGTACAATGGTTTAGTAGTGTTCCCTAGTAGGGACCCACAATTCTCATGGACAGACACAATTAAAAGCAAGAGAAGTCAGACTGGATATAGAGCTTGGTGACGTAGTTCCATGTTATGATATTTACAGATTATGCTTTCATTACATTAGCTGTCACTCCACAGAGGAATGCATGGGCTTGTCAGTCACAGAAAGGCTGATGTTTGGCAGGCAGCAGAGGAAAATGAGAAAAAAAACAATAATAAGGTAGAATTGAGAAATAATGTGATGTAATGGAAATAAAGAAAATATTGTGAGGATCTAACATGGAAGTTAGTGTTTGAATCATTTTAACTACAGATTGTAACATGTATGGCTTTAAGCATGAAGCACAAGTCTTGTTCTGTGTTTAATAAATTCTGTACAGTCTGTGCTAGAAATGGACAATGTTATAAAATGTGTAAGGAAAAAAATAAGTGTCCAAAGGAATCTGCTGTTGTCAAACAGAAATATGCAAAATGAGCTGTGTTTGTGTGTACTATAGAAATGAAAAGGCTTGATACTGTGAAATCTTACACAGTGAAACAGGAGTGCTAGCATCCTCAGAAAAGAAATGCTGAGGTAAAAAAAAAAAATCGCTGCTTTCAGTAGTGTTTAGCTTTGAGAATAATTTTCTCTTAATGTCTGTGGTAAAACAAAATCAGATGAAAAAAGGCCATAAACTGTTACAAAATTTTCAAAATGTCTTTGTAGAAGACACCTACAGGTTTTGCACATGCTACTTAATATACAAAATCTAGAGTTTTTTATCTGAGTGGTGATTTTGTTTTGCTTTATTCTACACAATTATGGACTGCAAGATTTGGATTCACAATGGGAGATCATCACCAGGTCTCCTGCTATGAGCACTGTGTTGTTTTTAGGAAGAAAACCTTAGAAAGTAAGGTGAGAAACATCAGGGTCTACTCAAACCAGAAAAAGTTAGAGAGGCCTTGGTCCAGGCTAGCCATATATCTGGTAAATCTCCTACCTCTGCCAGGACATAAGTCCTTGAAAGTTTTGCCTCTTTTTCTACCAGTCTCATACCTTTCTTGTACTCAGTTCCTTTCTCTCTTGATCCTTTTAAAGAAATATAATGGGACTGAGCTATGGACTACTATACAGGACTTATAATGGGCTACATAAATGCCTAGGATGGGTGCCTTTCTAGTATCTTAGTTACCCCTCTGGAATTGTGTGAACTATTGGATTTTATGAGGATTCCTATAGATAAAAGGAATGAGGAAGACCAGTCTGATAAAATTAGTAGGCCCAATACTACAGAGAATTTGACATTCATTGACTAGGAAGGATTGACAGCTAAAGCTCTGGCACCACCCCTGTGCCAACAACTCAACTTACTTTTAACTGCATTAGATTTTCTCATGAGTATTAGATGGCCTGACAGACGATTAACCCACCAGCCACATAATCCTCTTGTGTTTGGAGTGCCTCCTCTTTCCAAGAAGGGTATCTACTCTATATAATCTTCCTCCATTGCAGTTCTTCAAACACTGAGCTAGAAACAGCAGTAAAATGTTGTCTACTGCAGATCTCCTGTCCAGTATGTCATGACTCCATCTGATGAGAAGACTTTCTCCTTGGGCTCCTCCACCAAGTATATGTTTGAGGGATACCTTATACCCCATGAGTAAACAGTTTAGATAAGGCTCCAAAGAGGTGTCAGAATCTAGGAAATAAAACATGGATCAGTTAAACAGGGATGAATGTACACCTCTGGGTGTCTCCTGGTCCTACATTCATTTGAGGTCAACTTCGAGTCAGCATTGCCAGGCCCAAATTCCTAGCCATGCGCACCCAAAAACCTGATACATTTTATAGGATATAAAATACTTATAAATATCTCTACCAACAAAATGTGACCCACTGGTGGTCTACTTGGAGGTTCTTTGAGAATTCAAACTTGTAGCTCTTAGTACACTCCCAGATGACAAAGAGATCAGGATCTTGGACCACTTGGAGAGGAAGATCTGTACTTCTTCTATACTGACAATTATGGATATAATTTGACAAATACACATTATAAAATACCAAAGGGAAGTATTGAAACCGATTGAGAGTATGGACTCAGGCATCCCAAGTGAAGCCTTGTAGTACTGCATGTGCAGACTGACCCAGGCTGCACGAGGAGTGGATAAGCATGTTATTAAGCATGGATTTGGTGCTGTAGATTCCTGCAGGACAGCAACAGGTACTGTGATGGTAATAGAGTGGCTTTAGACTGCAGCCTCTGCTTGAAGATGTTAAAGGCAGCTTCTGGAAACATCTTTGGATCGAAAGTTGATTTTTTTGTTTTACCTCACAAGAAATATCTAGCAGTTCAATCATATGAATGATATGAGAAAAAGGAAGGCTGGAGGGATGACAGAGGAAGGCAGCAAGGTAGGGAAAGTAATATTATGTGCCCTTCCCTTAAAGAAATTTCAAGCCAGTACTGATTGTACCTCCTGTTCCGTCCTCTTCCACCTTGTACTCCCTCACTACATTTTTTCTCCAGCTTCTTAGGGTGGGGGGGTAGGCTGTTACATTTCAGGGGGAACTGGTTTAACTTGGCCTTTGACAAATGAGTGATGCACATTATTTCTTAGGTTACAAAATAGAATGGAAAGTAATTTCACCATTTATGGCCATCCTTTTAGTCCCCCAGGACTCAGACATAGCTGTCACTGGACATGCTAACATAGCAGACTGACTGTTATGCCATGAAGAAAGTTACTAAAGAGAAAGAGGGACATGGATTTTATTGCAGACTTTTTCCTTTTCCCAAGGAAATATGGGCTCTGATGACCCCATCTTGAACCCTCCAAACTAAGTAATTTCTAAAGCTAATCAAATTTTGAATGCTCCCTTGCACTATATTTTCTTGTTATTGCTACTGGGGGCTTTTCTGGTAATCTTCTACTTAAAGGATACATACTTGCACATACCCATTCACAATGAATACAGACAGTATCTGGAATTCAAGACAGGCTAAGCTAAAGTCACTTGCAGATTTCGTCTGCCTACTTTAACCTGCTAATGTTACCCAGGTTTCCCCAAATACATTGTGAAAAAAATTACATTGATCTTATTTGCTTGCTGCTGCTTGCTGGAGCTTACTTGCTGTGGGATGGATTTGCAGTGTTCTTAAGACACTCAGTCTTGCTGGCTGGATTCTGCTAAAATTCAAAGTCTGGTTATATTTGCATTCACAGTCTGTTGCATTCAGAAACTTGCAGAATATACACTGATGAGAGAATATACTTTGCAGCATCAACTTTAGAGAGCAGTAACAAATAACTTTTTATAATAAACCAAACGGAGCCACGTTGCAGCTTAAAAGTACTGTTCCAACTTTACTTCTCATATAGTACAGATGATGTGAGAGATATAACATTTACCTTAGGACACATGAGTCCCTACCATACCTCTAACATAACTGGATTTATGCAGCTCTTATATACAGTTTTAGTCCTCTTGGTATTCTATTTTTGGAGAATTGCTTATCCTGTAGAAACAATACTAAGCTTCCTTGTTTAACAATGTCTTGTAAGAGACCAGCTTTTCTGACAGTGTGAATATCCTGTAACAGTGTTCTGATGTCCATGTAGAAAAACATATTTTTGAGGAAACACATTGTCCTGTATTCTATTTGGATCTGTATACAAAAACATCTGTTCTTGTGCCAATGCTGATAAGCATATCCTGTTTTTTTATGCAGAAAAACATATTTTTGAAGAAACACATTGTCAGAGATCAGCTTTTTTGACAGTGTGAACATCCTGTATTTTATTTGGATCTTTGTATAAAAACATCTGTTCTTGTGCCATATCCTGTTTTTCATGCAGAAAAACATATTTTTGAGAAAACACATTGTCACAGCGTCATTGTCCATTCTTTAAAAGCAGATTTTACATTTTTGCTCTTGCATACATCCTGTTTTTAAGTCTGTAAGGGAAAAATGTCCATTCAGCAGATTCCTTTTCCAAGCCATGGTCATTTAGTATGACTGCTGATCACATATTACTAAACTATGTTTCTGCATTTAAGCAAGCCTTTTCTTTCAGCATATTTACAATATAATTAATTTCAGACTAATATTCATAAAATCTAACAATTCCCTCTGTTTTTAAACATACTCAAAACATTTTATATAGAAAACACATTAAGAAACAAAACCTTTAGTTTTTTTGATACAAGTCAAAATGCAATTTTACATAGTTAATACAATGATATTAAGTATTACTACAAAAACTGAATGTATTTCAAACTTTTTCTTTTGCAGACCATTCTGTAAAAATATTTTATCAGTTATGAGCTGTGTCTGCTTTTTAGTTTAACTTGATCAATTTATTCTTTTGCAATCATAGAATTTCATTTATGACTTAGAACTGTTTCATTAACTCTTTGCAACTGTTGAATTAACTATAAGAGATTAGAACCATGTGCTTCTGCAAGCATTTATACACTTCTGAAAATATACAGTTTCAATGTCATTTTAACCATAACATTGTGATCATGTCTTCGAACTACTCATTAACATCTTGGTAAAATACTGAACTGGGCTTAGATAATAAATATTTGAAAGCAATTATTTTACTGGGGTAAAACCAGTGATATTACAACTTGACAAATTAGTTTTGAACTTATTACAATGTATCCTGATCAGTATGTATTTACACAGACTGTTTGCTATTTATGCATTTTAATCTAGTAGGTATCCTGGACCCATAGTTTTCTTTAAATATGTTTTTTTCACACATATTCATTACTAGACATTAATTTCATTTGTACTGAATTTTTCTGCATTTGTACATACAAAGACTATCATTTCTACTGAAATTTTCTACATTTGTACATACAAAGACTGTAAAGTACATTTAGTCTAATCTTACAAATTTAATAACATTAATATTGAGCAAAATCTTGGAAAATGTTTATGTCTCTTTAGAAATATCTAGTGGAATTGATACCATATCCATATGTCCTGTTATTTTAAACTACATACTCAGCAATTAGAAACATTGATGCTTTTTTATACCAACATTGTTTTGCCAAAAACATATTAAAAATAGTGACCATTCTTGCTATTAGAAACATTTGTGCATTTTGCATATCTTTATTCTCTCTTGTATAGCTTTAATAAAGCAATTTTAAATCATCTCTTGTTTTTTAAACCATCTCTTGTATAGCTTTACAATTTAACAGGTTGTAAATACAATTTAATACAAAACAATACAATAATAACCATTATAATAGCTATTAACAACTTGTAAAATATCTTATCCTGTCAGGTTTAATCCAGTTTACCAGTATTTCTAATACACTAATACCTGTTTTCCCCATAAAAGAGTATTGTCAAGAAGGAATGAGATATTTTTTCCTCTAGCTTTATTTTAGATCCTTGTTGTTTATTTTTTCTGTAGCTTTATTTCAGACCCTTGTGCAGTACTGCTTATACAGTCAGTGTAAAACTGAGAAAGTGCCCCTCCCCCTTATACAGTCAGTGTAAAACTGAGAAAGTATCCCTCCCCCTGTAGTACTTCAGCACTGTTTACCTGCTTTATGCTGTGAGAATAGAATGTATGTCAGACCAACACTTTGGTTATACATTTATTTTATTAGGTTACTAACAAACTATGGACTTTTATCTGATTTGATCATTAGTAGGTATTTACACCCTCCTGCACAATTGATTTGAACTGTATATATACTATAGCCCATTTGCTGGCTGTACTTGATGCAACTGAGGGTTTTTTTCTTCTCTTTTAACATTTACTTGCAAACAGATTATCAGTGACATATATGCACAATTGTGACATTTTATGACAATTACTAAATAGTGTTGCTTGTAAACATTTTAACAAATATGTTTTAATAACAATGATGCTTTGGAAAAACTTGCCTGGCAATCAGTCTTGTTGTTTATCTTATCTTTCCAGCATTTCCTGTAACTATTCATTCAGTCTAGGAAGGTCTGAGCTCACATTTCATACTCTGTAAACTATAGTTAATTCTTTTAGCATCTTTCCTTTAATGTGATTGTGATTTGCATAACTATGCATTTATATTACATTACAATTAGCTTACATGGATTTCAGTATTTTTTATTTATTTATCTATTTAACTGTCCTGCCATTAATTTTACAAAAACTGTTTGACAAATACCATCTGTGATTTTCATTTTAAAATTCAGAACTTTAACTGTTTGGTGTTACTATATAATTATAAACAAATTGTAAAAAACAAAATAGATATTAGTTTAACCAACACATTTATATTTATATTATTTGTATTTGCTGTTGTCTGCCTGTTATTCTTGTGTATTGTAACAGATGTACTCTAGATGAAAAGAACACACATGCATGTCTGTCTTGTATATGTATATCTTTATACAAGCATGTCATGTATTGTGACTTTAAATTTTTACTCATCTATTTTTATTTAATTTATATATTATAATACACTAGAACAGTTTTGTTTACCTTTTGACTATGCTAATGAATGGCATTCATATGCTTTACTTTACTGTAGTACTGATAGATGTCTTGCTTTAACTGAATGAAAGTAATACATTTAAGAATGATTTGTCCAGACATCAGATCCTACCATCCTACCATGTATGTTTAACCATTTTCAAAACATAAACATATTATAAAATATACTTCTTTTGCACAGATTAGCTGTGTATGCAGGAAGTTTCCAGTCTCGTCAGTTCAGCTAATTTATTTTCTTTATCCTGCAACTGCTGTTGAAGAATTTCCTTATAGTCTGCTTGATATGTCTCAGGAGCCTGTTCTGCTGAATCTGAAACTCCTAAGCACTTTTGAAAAAATGTGTGTATAACTTGTCTAAGCTTCCTGAACTCATTGTGGCTGTCTTTTAGAAGTTTACTACATTCTTTTGTAACAAAATGTACTAGGGGGTTTATCAGTAACTGATTTGACTCACATGTGGTGACAGGACATAACTGTTCAACATCAGAATGTAATGGAAACACTTTACCCTTAGTTAATTCTTCAGATCTGTCTTTACAGTCTATTTTTTTAGCAATATGATGCAATATTATTTTATGGTATAATACACAAAATGCAGTTTTTGATGAAGCACACAATAAACATTTGTCATATTCCACATGGTTTTCTTTGAGATACCAGTCAAATATTGTAATACATTTGCATAATGCCTTACTATCAACCTGCCCTAATAAGGTTTTACATTTACTAATATGCTGTGTATACCAACATAGCAATTTTTTACATTTGCTGGAATTATGCATGAAAATATCCATACTGTTTAATCTAATATCCAAACTGTTTAATATCCAAACCGTCGAATAGCATCCATACTAAAAAAAAAATGTGACGTAGAAAAAAGTCTTACCAGTGAGCAAGAAAACAGGTGATCAGGCTGTTGTTGCAGATGGCTGGAAATTTTTCAAAGTCACTTGAGAAGCTGGAAAAGCACAACAGGCAGTGAACTATTGGGCTAGTGGATATCCCCCTTTTCTTGAAGAATTTATGGCACTGCGAATTTCTTGAACTAGTCTCACTCCGGATTGTA
Organism: Protopterus annectens; assembly: GCF_019279795.1. NCBI lineage: Eukaryota > Metazoa > Chordata > Ceratodontiformes > Protopteridae > Protopterus > Protopterus annectens. The sequence goes on from NC_056742.1 coordinate 419,336,836, forward strand.
GACGTCTAAAAAACTTTACTACTGCAAGCTGCATAAACTGGAATACTTCTGTTTAGGATTTACACATACGTACAAATGTTAGTTACTGCAATGTGACTGAAGTGACCCATTGCAGGGCTTACCATCACTCCTCCTATGTTTGAATGCAGATTGTAGGTTCAAATGCAGGCTAGCTTGCCATTGAAAAAATTATATGGTGCTAGGCACTCAGCTGCCTCGCCATTGAAAAAATTATATGGCTCTTACTTGCTTGCTGCTCCTTACTTGCTTGGTGTGATGGATTTGCAGTGTTCTTAAGACACTCAGTCTTGCTGGCTGGATTCTGCTAAAATTCAAAGTCTGGTTATATTTGCATTCACAGTCTGTTGCATACAGAAACTTGCAGAATATACACTGATGAGAGAATATACTTTGCAGCATCAACTTTAGAGAGCAGTAACAAATAACTTTTTATAATAAACCAAACGAAGCCACGTTGCAGCTTAAAAGTACTGTTCCAACTTTACTTCTCATATAGTACAGATGATGTGAGAGATATAACATTTACCTTAGGACACATGAGTCCCTACCATACCTCTAACATAACTGGATTTATACAGCTCTTATATACAGTTTTAGTCCTCTTGGTATTCTATTTTTGGAGAATTGCTTATCCTGTAGAAACAATACTAAGCTTCCTTGTTTAACAATGTCTTGTAAGAGACCAGCTTTTCTGACAGTGTGAATATCCTGTAACAGTGTCCTGATGTCCATGTAGAAAAACATATTTTTGAGGAAACACATTGTCCTGTATTCTATTTGGATCTGTGTACAAAAACATCTGTTCTTGTGCCAATGCTGATAAGCATATCCTGTTTTTTATGCAGAAAAACATATTTTTGAAGAAACACATTGTCAGAGATCAGCTTTTTTGACAGTGTGAACATCCTGTATTTTATTTGGATCTTTGTATAAAACATCTGTTCTTGTGCCATATCCTGTTTTTCATGCAGAAAAACATATTTTTGAGAAAACACATTGTCACAGTGTCATTGTCCATTCTTTAAAAGCAGATTTTACATTTTTGCTCTTGCATACATCCTGTTTTTAAGTCTGTAAGGGAAAAATGTCCATTCAGCAGATTCCTTTTCCAAGCCATGGTCATTTAGTATGACTGCTGATCACATATTACTAAACTATGTTTCTGCATTTAAGCAAGCCTTTTCTTTCAGCATATTTACAACATAATTAATTTCAGACTAATATTCATAAAATCTAACACATTGCACCAGTTTTTGCCTGTTTAAGGATGTGAGGGGGATCTACATTTACCCCTATATAAATGACATGACTGTCTGATCAAGTCCCCTTCAATGAAAGGAGCAGCCATTTTTTTTTACATGACTGGGATTGCCTTACCAACTTGGACTTCTCTTTAGACCTCCACAAATTGAGCCTAGTCCCAAAGAAGTTAAATATTTTCCTGGGAACTCTCTAAGGTATGGAGAAGAGGTATCTGTGTAAGAAAATGTCACTCTAACTGAATCTCATCTTTGCAGTCTTATCCCAGACAGCCTGTACTGGTCATGAGTATCCACAGGTCCCTAGATCATGTATCAACATAATTTTTGATAACATCCTTAGTCAAGCTGGATAAGAAGAATAAGAGGGAAAGATACTGAAGTTGGAGTCCATAGGCAGCTTATTTGAATACATGTCCAGAGGACTGCCGGAGCAGATGTTTGGGACATGGAAGTAGAACATGATCTATCCCAAGTATAAATTGTTTTGGAATCCCACACATAATTCTCATAAATTATTAGTAACTCTTGAAAATGAATGCATATTCTCAAATAAAAAATGTCTGCATGAAGCAGATATTGTGTGCAATTAAATGTGTGCTGATGCTTGCTTAACAAAATGAAAAAGGGTAAATGGTTATATATTAGAAAAAAGACAAAATGTAATATGAGAGAAGAAACTTGCACTATATTTAGCAAAATATATTGACTTGTTTGACTTTCTGTTCTCTATTGCCTAGACTTACAAATAATAGAATTACCACCCGTGGCATTATGTACCTTCTTGAAAAGCTTGAATCCAACACCACCATAAAATCAGTTTGGTAAGTCACAAATCACTAACTGACTGCCTTTCATGTTTTAGAATTTTTTACAGCAGTTTCCATTCTGCATGGTCTGACCATAACCAATAATATGACTTTTTTGATGCATTTATTTTTTTGTCACTTTTCACTGTAGGCACTAGAAACTAACTAGCCACTAATATGTTTATTTCAGGGGATAAGGCACGCCTCCTCACATATGTTTGTTACACTGTGAATTTGTTACTTTAAGGAGATGCCCACCACTCTGTGTCTCTTTAAGGTGTGCTGCCTGAATGCATCAATCTCAGCGGAGGACTTTAGATTTGTATGCAGTACTCTGTTAATGAACTGCAAGTCTGTGCTATGCAGCACTGCTTTTCCTTATCCCCTAAATCCTGCTCAGATTATTCTTCTCTTGCTCAACAACTGCAGGAAAACTGTGGATCATTTACTATAGTTATACATACATTCATCTTGTCCTTGGCTTTAAACGGAGAAAAGTGCACCATAGCTCACGTTTGTATTAACAACTATGTATCAGACCAAACTGTCACAACTCAAACAGATAAGATGAAGCACCTGGCTATAACAGGTAACCTGCAATAAGATGGTCTCTTTGCAGGTCTATAAGAATGAAGACAGCAGAGTGACAAACAGCAAAACATTAACAGAGCAAAATATCTAGTAAATCCTAAAACTGCATCTGCAACTAAGTCTGATGGTGACCATGTTGTATACAATGCAGTTTCTCCCCCCAGAAGATGACCGACAAGTGAATCAGTTGGTCAAGATTACCAGTGAAAATCATCTTCGGATTCACCATGAAAATATGCTGTCATATTGGAAGGTGAGAGTGGGATTGCAATGACACAAAATCTTGTAGCTTGGTGATTCTGCTGGCAGAGGTTAATATAAACAATCACAAAGTGAACCAATGATAAAGTGGAACCAACAACAAAAAACATAAAAGTCCAAAAACAAAAGAAGGTTCCACAGCGTTGCACCAATGTATTTTTAATAAAAAAACAAAGCTTTCAGACATAAGTCCTTCTTCAGTGTTAATGAAATTCCTACACAGATAACATATCCTTTATACATAAAAATCAACCATCACATGACACAGCCTACCTATCATAAACAAAGCTTAATCAAGCCATTAAAAACAGCAATTAATCAACTTTTTCACTGAAGGATCTTAAAGGGACATATAATATCCTATTCAGTGACTCATAAAAATATATGTATTATTGCCAAATAAACTGAAAACAAACATCTTCAACTGATTCACTTACATATATATTTCATAAACAGCCCAAAATGTATGTAAAGATATATGTATGTATAAATATCTGTATAGGAATTTCATTAACACTGAAGAAGGACTTATGTCTGAAAGCTTTGTTTTTTATTAAAAATACATTGGTGCAACACTGTGGAACCTTCTTTTATTTTTAGAAGTTAATATAAACCACGAAAGATGTTTTTGAAGGTATAAAACTGGTGATGTTTATCATAAAGATCATTGTTACACTGTGGTTCCTTATCCCCTGGCAATTAGCTACAGGTGAACATCAACCCTTCTGGTCTAATTCCCAGATATTTTCAGGTACCTCTAAAGAGGAGCTGGATGCCTCCCCTAGCCCAGCATGTCAAACCAATGCATGTCTAAAATGTGGAGCAGCTCAAGCCATTTTCTCTTGTTTTTTTTGCTATAAGAAATGATCGGTCATTAGTTTGACCTTCAGTTCCTTCCCAGTGAAAATTGTCATTAGTTTGTCTGTCTTTCAATTCCTTCCAGGTGAGAATGGCAAATTCCCAGTAATTTTATTTTGTTTATCGTAGACATTTGAAATTGAGGTATTAACAGTAACGGCACTCAGGAGCGGCCTTAGGTCAACTGGTGCCCTAGGCAAAAGGGCTCCATGGCGCCCCCTACCACACTTCCTGGTGCCCCCATCCTTGTCTTACTACACCACATAAATAGTGGAAAAGCACCCCTGCTAGAGCGGCGCCCTAGGCAGCCGCCCAGTAGGCCTAAGCCTAAGGCCAGCTATGACGGCACTGCTGTGGGGACTAGCATGTTTTAAGGCACATAAAATCCCTATTAAGTTTTCTTGAAGATGTGTTTCACTAAACAATATCACATCCAGAGGCTTTTCTGACTGGGGAGAACCACCACATCTCCATGTGCAAACAGTGCACTGAATTTAACAAGGAAATACTTCTTCACTGGGCTTAGAGTCTACAGGTCTTTCTCAAGCGCAAAAAGTTTATGTTATTGGGATTTGCCCATTCTCCAGAAGGAAGAACCCACCACCTACAGCTACAGACACCAAATTTTGGAAGAAAGGGAAAGTAGACACCTCAAAATGGAGAAGCCAAATAAGTATCAAAGAACCAGTCAGGAGGGAATGAAAGACCACACTGACCCTTCAAGGGGGCTTTGCATCTGGGGATGTCAGTCCCCTACTTCCACCTGCCTCTTTACCTGTTCTAGTCCCTTTGGAGGCAGACAGTGGGATTTTGTCTCATATTCTTTGCTAAGTCTCTGCTGAAGCAAGTGACATCTCCAGGCTACATTCCACTTTTCAGGCATTCAGATATCAATCCTTCATAGATTTTGGCTACAGTATCAGAAAAGTTCTTCCAGTAGGATATTCCTAAACTTTTATTGCCATAGGCTGTAGAGAGCTCATGAGTTATCTGGATAAATATGTCTCCACGGAGAAGACCCTCTGTATTTTTAAAGGATATATACCAAAGAACCAGATACCTGCTCTGCTGATAGATATCCCATTTTTTGCTGCTTTCAGTTATAAGAAAATTTCCAAGGAATACATGGTTGCATGACACACAATTAGCCATCATGCAGCACAGCCTTCTGCTGTAGATTTGTCTTCCTCAGTGAAAATAAAGAGGGAATTCTCTCCCCCAATTTCTCAAACTCAGACCTGGATGAGGAGGATTTGGTTTATTTGACAATGATCCCCTCACCTTTAGGCTACGATTCTGACAGTGAAAAAAAATTATCTTTGGGGTCCTGTCAGGAAGTTGTTTCCTTTGGAAAAACATTAAATGTTATGAGGGAGCATTTTAAGTGACATCCAAAACAAGTCTGAGTTGTATAACAAGTACCTGGACCTCTTGCATATAGAGGAGCTGAGACAATTGGCTGTACTCTCACTGTCCTAGGTGTATGAAGATGAATTCCGATCTGCACCCCTAGAATCCATCCCCCAAACACAAGTGTGCAGTACACATATCAATACCTGTATAAAAAATAGGGTCTATATTACATGAACGAGCGATCAAAATGTCGAGTACAACATGCTCGACATACTTTGATCACTCGATCATGTCATCGAAACCCAAAAACACTGAAAAAAACAAAATCGGAAGATTTTGTTTGTCCCACTCCAAACATACAACTCACACACATACAACCGATTCATACAAATCCCCTACACACTCACATCACTCAAACACCTACACAAACACACATACTTTTAAATCCCTCACACCCCCCCAACTAACTATACCAACTCCGAGATCGATGTACATTGGGGAAAGGGCAATTTCCTGGTAATTATGCAAGCGATTACCAGGAAATTGCCCTTTCCCCAATGTACAGCGATCTCGGAGTTTGTATATTAAATAAAGCAGCCTCTTACGAAGCCATTCCTGACAGTGTAGCATGTTTACGTCACATGCTGCACTCACCAGGAAGGCCGACCAAAACATTTCGGAACTCCAAATTTCAGCATTTGGAGGTTCTGATTACATGAACGGTTGATCCAAGTATGTAGAGTATCTTGTACTCGACATTTTGATCGCTCATTCATGTAATATAGACCCTAAAAAATAGCTTTGGATGCAGCAATAGAATCTAGACTGGCTCCAGGTCACAGCCCCCTGACTAATGATAAGGAGAGCAGAGTATTAATGCTGTTTGGGGTGCATGTTTATAATGCATCTGCTTTAGTGGCACTTATTACCAAATGTACATAATAAAGTTGTATAAAATTCCAGGCTGAGACTGAAATTGGTCCATTGAGACCAGAGTTCTACTCCAGTGAACAAATTCAAATAAAGTATGAGGGTGCAATTCTCAGGCAGACAAAGGACATAACAGAAGAAATATCTGATGAGACAGCAGGGGACAGGTTATGTCAACTGACCCAGATGGCTTTTAAGGTAGAGAACATGTCAGAAAGTATAGTTATGATGAAAAAAATGTCTGCAGTAAAAATGCAGCAACAAGGACAGTTATATGTAGGCATGCTTGGCTATGAATCAGTCCGCCACTTAATGATGTTAATGGACTATTGGATATATCTTTGGATAAAAATTTGTTGTTTGGACATCCAAGGAAATATTTAAGAAACTAGAACAGAAACAGAAAACCTCTGAGTCGGGCAATTTTATCCCTGCTGCAACATTGCAAGGTAAAGTAGGAACTACCTTCCAAACCAGTGGCCTTTCTAAAGGAAATATTCTAAAGCTGATCAGTGTAAACAAAATAAGTTTTTTAACAAGAAGCAAGCCTGGAAAGATAGCTTCACATGCACTGGCAGCAAGGTAGGAGGGAGGAAGAGCAAGTCTTCTCTCTCCTAGGTTGGTAAAGTACACTTAGAGTATGCTTTCAATACCCTCTTTTCCATCCCCCCACCTCTCCTACTATATATCCTGGGAGGAAGACTTTCCTACTTCAAAGAGAATTAGTTCAGCTTAACAACAAACAACTGACTAAGGGGGATTATTTCCTCAGGCTACAGAATACAGTTCAAAACCTTTTCTATGCCTCCCATCCCCCTAAACTAAGTAGAGATATAGCAGCAATTCCCAGTCAGCTTTTACCATGTGGAGATGTAGAAATTTCCCCTCTGGTGGAGTAAGAGAAACACATTTATTCCAAGTTTCTTCTAGTCCCAAAAGGTGGCCAGTGGAGACTTACTACTTTTATTCAGACTGAACAAGTTTCTGAATGAAACCATATTCAAGAGGTTAACCCTGCAAGCACCATACCCACTCATTTTATTAAAACAGTATTTGATTACCTTGGATCTGAAGGAAGTGTATCATATCCCCACACAAAAAAGACAGACAATACTTGAGGGTCAAGGAGGGACATATCTATTTTCAGTTCACCTCCTTGCCATTTGATCTTTCCACTGCATTCAGAGTGTTAACCAAATGCTTGGATATCAGGATTTGCCCCTCAGTTCCCAAGACACCAAGCAGTTTCAGTAGAAGTGCAGAGGGTCTGAAGTACTCCAAAGGTTGTCTAACTGGCCTAGGTTTTTCTGAATCTTTCACCAGGGATTCCAGGGATCCTTTGAGACCCCACTAAACACAAAATTGAGCAGACTGTTCCTACCATATAGCAAAGCTGTTTATTTGGAGCAGTTCTTTCCTTTTCTGGTCCAAAATCAGCAAAGTCGGCTCAGGCATTCCTGAAAGCTTAACGTACATGTCAACATCTATGCTGATGGTTATCCTTGCCAGAATACATGAGGAGGGAGCATTAGTACTCCAGAAATTTGTTGAAGCAACATGGTCACCATTTTTACAAATTATTGACCTTAATTGTCTCTTTCAGGGTTGACATTAGCTGGTTGTCTTGCCAAGTTTTAAGCAGCCAGAAGTTGCCTTTGTATCCCTAGAAGGTACACACATCTTGACCACAGACATCTCATGTACAGCAATGTAACCAGTACTGCTTACCTATAGGTAAAGGGAGTGTGGAACATCTCCATAATAAAGCAACATATCAACTTACAGGAAGTGGCATCCCTCACCTAACCTAGCGAGCTTTTAAGACAGCCTGATAACCAGGAGCATCGAAGGACAGTACCAACTGTACCACATTAATGTGATACATAAGCTGTCAGTAGCTGGTATTCATTTGTGCCAGTTGTACACAATGTAGTAATAACCAAGGAGAAACCTTCCCAGACAGGCCTTCATCTTCAACCGCAGTGACCACAAATGGAGAATGACTCAAGTTTAAAAAAAAAAAAAAAAAAATTCCTGGATCCAGAGGTGGGAATCTCCTGTGGTAGCCCTATGCTCAATGAAAAATAAATGGCAGCTGAGTAAATTTTGTTTGATTCCCATGTAAATGGGTATGGTCAGTGTGTGCCTTTTCACCAATTCCTTTCATCCCCAAGGATGACAAGAAGGGATATAGTGGACTATGCTTTTCTGAGCTGGTCTGTATGACCTCTTTACTGAGGAGGAAGGGTCATTTGTAGTGCTTCAGACTGGATACTTGGATACTCTCAGCCTGATACATTTTAAGGAATGTCCCTCTGATCTCAGGAGACATGATCCCAAAAAACCCAGCACTAGAGACTCTTACTTGTAGTGAAGATTCTGACACAACAGCTACAGAGCCAGTAGTTTTGAAGTGTATAGCAAAACTTTTCTAAAATGGGCTCTGCTGTGCCTGTGTCCAGCGGCTTCTTTCAACCATTGCAATGTGTGTGCCACCTTGGACTGCCATTCAACAATGGAAGCAGTTCTAGCACCTCCTAGGAGACATGCGATACCTCCATGCCAACTTAATTTTGAAGTGGGAAAACTAAGCTTCCTTTGATTACATTACTTCTGTGGCACCAAATTCTCGTTCATGTGGCTATTACTTCAACCTGAATGATCTATGGACTTCAAGTGCTCTTGTATTGAGAGTTCTCCATGGTACTTCCAAGGGAAACAGTGAGCCTTTGAGCAAACCCTTCTTTTGTGTCCATGGTTGTATCAGAATTGACAGTAATTTTCTTTCTTTTCTCCTAGGCCACAGACTAAGGAAGACAAGATACTGCATGCTAGTATATCAAGAAAAGTGAATTGAGGTTGTCAAATCAGCTGTTTATGTCCTTCATGTAAGGAAAGCAAGGATGGCATGTTTTCAAGCAAACATCATCCAGGTGGCTAGCTACCTGCATTCACTTCTATTAAACAGAAGAAATACCCCTGGGGTGTCATAGAGAGCCACACCAGCAGCTATTTTTTAGAAATATTTCAACCAAACTGTGTAAACCTGTGCACGACAGACTTTTAGACTCAGAGTGCTCATGTCTGGAATTTATTGCCTGTGAGTATCTTTCAACAGTTAAATGCTATTAAAATCAAGGTGTAGCTATAGTACTGCAGATTTCTGGCTAATGACAATATCAGGATCAAAAAGATGACCGTGATTATTTTCTGAATGCCATCTGCCTGATTGCATTCTTTGTCTGTGTCTCTGTCCAGTGCTTCTTTGTGTTATATTTAATCTTACAGTGTACTGGTTTATTTTATAACTCAATAAAGACATTTTACTCATTTTCAAAAATGTGTGGCTGATTTATTTGTTAATTTAAGGGTTTGTGTGTAAGCCTGTCAGTGGGAGCGGAAATCACTAGGTAGCCTATCTACCACAAGGGGAGTGGTTTCTGGCCCATAAATTGTAGTTTATTGGCTGTTTGGGCAGTTTTTCCATCACTTTCAACTTTCTGGTTTAAAAGCCCACATTTGCGCTCTTCCTGCCTTTCCTGTAACTAGTCTAGTCCAGATACAGATTTGCTGTATCCAGGACTGTATGTAAGCTTCTGAGCCCCCCAACCCTTTCTGTGTTGGAGAGAAGCCTTCTAGCTTATCAGTGGGAGTGGTAAGCACTAGCTAGTCTATCTACCAGAAGAGGAGTGGTTTCTGGCCCAGAAATTGTAGTTTATTGTCCGTTTGGGCAGTTTTTCCATCTCTTTTAACTTTCTGGTTTAAAAGCCCATGTTTGCACTTGTTTCCCACCTTTCCTGTAACTAGTCTAGTCCAGACACAGACTTGCTGTATCCAGGACTGTTTGTAAGTTTCTAAGCGGTACCAAAGTCTGCTCTTCAATTTTTCACTTAGATCTGCTAGTTATCTCCTCTCCTGCACTTTTACTAGCTTATTAGTCTAGCACTTTACCAGACTTCTTGTAGCAATTATTGTAGCACACAAAAGTGCTACCAGCACTAAATGTTCTACAAGGAAACAGCTCCAGTACTTATTATTAATGCCCACCCCTCCAGGCATGTCTAAAGGTCTGTTCCCTGAATTTTCTCCTGTTAACATGAACTTGGGCATCCTGAGGCAATGTAGCAACTGCCTCATGAACACTGACAGCCCTCTCCTCTTACCTCCCAACACTCAGACTTGCGAGAGATGCACTTATATATCCAAATTGGAAGCCACACACTCTTCAGCCAAGACCGGAATAGCTGGTCAAGAGGAGAAGGTCAACACTTGCACCACACCACATGGACCACATAAGCCTTCCAGAACACACACCAGCGCTGCCTTCACATAAAAACACAAACCACACGCCCACCCACCTTTGTGGAGGCTCTCAATAAAAATCTACCCAAACAGCAGAGTCCTCCAAGACAGAAATCCACTCGACCACCACAACACAACACTAATTACGAAACACATAACCCTCATAAACAGTGTGCCACTCAACCAAAGCCCCTAAGGCATAACAGCATGCCCAACACACTAGTCATAGGTGACTCGATAGTGAGGCACACTGATGTCCCACTCACTAGGTTGAATAAGGAGAAAGTAACATTCAGCTGTCTGTCAGATGCCAGGATCTGCCACATAATGCATGCACTCATGTCCCTCAACAGGTACAAATATGACTCTGTCATTGTACATGTGGGTGTAAATGACCGGAGATGTACCTCCCTGGACTACATGAAAAAAGACATGGAGGAGCTTTCGGATTATGTAGCCCAGGCGGGTATGATCCTAGCCTTGAGCAGCATGCTACCATCACCCAGAATTATACCACAGTACAAACAGAAAATGATTGATTTCAACAATTGGCTAAGTTTATGGTGTCATTCTAAGGGGGTCCAGTATTTGTCTACCTGGGATGACAGGATTGACAGACCTCGATGCTTTGCCAGAGATGGCCTGTATCTGTCACCCTTGGGCTTCCAGATACTGGCCAAGGCTCTTGCCACTCCTAAACTACCTTTTTTAGGCAGTGTTCCAAAGACCAAATTACCACCGTAACAGCTGCAAACAAATGCAATCTGAGGGTCATGCAGCTCAACACTAGAAGTCTAAATCTCAAAATGCACTCACTCAAAGCACTGCTTAAAATGGAGAACATCGACATTTGTCCTGTAACAGAGACCTAGTTCAAGGCAGCAGAAAGCACCCCATGCACTACCAAGCTATAACTCATTCCACACCTTTCGGCCCCAGAACTTGGACTGAAGCTCCAAAGGTGGTGGTGTTTCCATATTCATAAAGGATCTGCACATCTCCAGACTGGTATCCCAACATAATGTATCAGAGATACTTCAGGTGCAGCTAACATTGGGTAAGACAGCGATTCATGTCATAGCCTGCTATAGGTCCCCAACCATGTCCCAAGACTCACACTCCACGTTCCTAAGCACACTGGAGAATATTAAGGTCCATCCTAACACTCTCATACTGGGTGACTTCAACTACCCCTCTCTTAACTGGGAAAACTACTCCTGTACCAATACACTTGCCCAGAGTTTCCTGGAATTCATTCCAATGCTCATTCTTATCCCCACTAGAGGTAGCAACATCCTTGAACTAGTCATTACTAACATGGGCGACCGTTGCTCTAACCAATAGTAAACTAATCCCTGGTTAGATCCGACCACAAACTAATCACCTTGGAAATCCACATCCACCCACCCCCGCAAAGGAAACCACCATGAAAAACTTCTCCAAAGCTAACTTTGGGCTCCTAAAAACAGAGGTGGCTAACTTCACAGCACCCATGCAAATGCCGAATCATACACCAGTGCACTGTACGGACACGTACACAAATGCATGGATCTTGCCATACCCAGTAGAACCAAGATGCTCTCCTCCAAAGAAAGGAAGCCAATCTGGTGGTCCCCTGCCATAAACAAACTCTACCACAGGAGGAGGAAACTGATGTGGAATAAGGTGAAGTCCCGAGACTGAAAAAACTCCCTTATCAGCCTCAACAAAAAGTTGAGATCCCTCATCAAATCCTCTAAAGCTAGCTATGAAAACAGAATTGCAGCGGATAGTAAAGACAACCACAAGGCCTTCTATACTTTTGTGAATAATCTCCAAGGCAATACCCAGATTTGCTCTGAGCTACTGCACAATGGTACCTCCTATACCAAGTCAACAGATATTGCCAATATAAAGGCCGACACATTCAGTGCCAACTTTACCCCTCCTCCCCAAAGGACCAATCACAATACCAGTAGATTGCCAGGCACCCAGTATTACTGCTGCACGGGTTAAAACAGCATTGTCCAAGGCCAAGAATACAGTTTCTACAGGACCTGACAGTATCCTTGGCTGTGTTCTATATGAACTACAGAGTGAACTAGCACCTTACCTGTGTGCCCTGTTCAATCACACCCTCACCTCAGGCTTTGCCCCTACCGAATGTCTCACTGCTACAGTTATCCCTCTCAAAGAAGGAGTGACTACAGACCCTGGGAACTAGCACCCCATTAGCCTGACGAGTCACATATGCAAAGCTATGGAATGCATAATCATGGACCTAATAAACAAGGATATAGGGAATCTCCAAACTCTGGATCCCACACAGTATGGTTTTGTGAAGGGTAGATCATGCCTGCTCAACTTGGTTGACTTCTTTGAGTCAGTCACCTGAGCTGTGAATGAAGGCAAGGTGGTTCATACAGCATACCTTGATCTGGCCAAGGCCTTTGATACCATTCCCCACTCAAGAATCATAGAAAAACTCATTAAGCTAGGCATAACCCCCTATATCACTAGGTGGGTTGCAAACTGGCTCACAGGTAGAACCCACAGTGTGACAGTAACTGACTCCAAGTCAGACTGCCAACCAGTCATGAGTGGAGTCCCACAGGGTTCGGTCCTGGGTCCTCTTCTGTTTGGTATCTACTTCTCTGAAGTCCAGGCCAACACGAAGAGACTCTGGCTGACAAAGTTTGCAGACAATTGCAAGTTTGGAGCTTTTATTAACTCCCCAAGTGATGTTGACATCCTACAGAAAGGCCTCACGGAGACCAATGACTGGTGTCAAAACCATGGCCTTAAGCTCAATGCCAAAAAATGTGTCATCATCCCCTTTGGGAAAAACCCAGTTCCTGTGAATTACTATATCGATGGTAGTCCACTGAAGACAGATTTGAGAACACAGGTTGACATCAACCTCTCTTTTGATCACCACATTGCCCCTGTGATCAGAAAGTCCTATGTGGCACATTTCATTACTAAGGGTTTTACATCCAGAAAGAAATAGGTCATTATCTGCATCTATCTTCCCTTATTAGGCCAATCATCGAGTACAATGCCCCATTTGGCACGTACCTCACTAGACACCTGCAACAACTGGAGAGGCCACAGAAGTACCTCACAAAGAGGATCCTAGGCCTTAAACATTTGTCCTATATGGACAGACTCAAAAAACTCCAACTATTCTCTGTTGCATATTGCCTACTTACAAAGCCATGTCTGACCCAGCTCTGCTAGAAATGCTAGAGCTAAAGAAATCCCAATTCCCTCCGCACCACACACTCCAGAGACCTCAACCTCATTACCACAATCAACAGAACATGCTAGACGGACAGGTTCATAACCCAGAGACTGCCCATGCTATGGAATAGACTTTCCTTATATGTCAAGCAGAGCACCTTGCTGACCCTCTTCAAGAGAAATCTTGATGAGTGGATGGGAAATAGAAAATTCACCCCAGGGATAACTCCGGTGGCTCTACTCGATAGAGGCACTGGGAACTAAGGTTGGGTGGCATGATGCCAGGGTAATCCTATGTGCTAGGCTTGTAAATGCCCCAGGGCCATTAGCCTAGTACACACCTATGAACCTATAAAACTGGTGACTTAGCTGCATAGCTATCAAATGAATGTTTTAGAATTGGCTTGTTTTAATAGTGTGCTAATGTTATCTTGCTGGTGGCATTGTGTTACTGTAAAGAGAGGAAATGGGACACTGGCACTAAAATGGTATTTTTTACCCCTCATGGAATACACTGTCATTTGTGTTTGTGAGTGCTTGGGCATGTACACAAATTTATGTTGACCTAGTTTCATTTATAGTGTTAGTAAGATAGAGCTGGAAGGCAATAAACTGAAAAAGATGGATAAAATCCTAGGAAGTCTGTTGAGTGTGAAACTTATTTTGGAGTGACGTGTGTTGGCCAAATCCATGGTAGTATTCTGCATTTGCCATAAGGTCTTAAGGTCAATTGCTCCTCGCACGTTATTTGATCATGAGATTTAGCTTCTGCCTGTCACATACAAGCTGGTGCCAGTAGTGTGGATTTAAAGTCTTTACCATGACAGCTAAAGAGAGAAATGTAAACCAATTCTTCATTTGGAAATGAATAATGTTGAGCACTGTATTATAATTAATGTGTAGCAACACATACTAACCCTATCTGATGTCCTGCCTCTTGCAGTGCCTCTCTCGTAGGAGGTTACTAGGCTAATGGTCCCAGGGCCCTTACAAGCCTAGCCAAGGTCAACCCATGTTCCCAAGGGTGTTTGGTTCAAGCAAACACTAAAATCAACACCCATTCCCCTGTCCAAGAACAACACAGGTGGAACCCCTGGAGCAGATTTTCTGGTTACCCATCCAGTTGTACAAATTACGGTTAAGTAGGACCAGTGAATGGCTTTAACATGAATATGAATCTTATTCCAAAGGTGGGACAACCTCTGTGAGACAAATCTGTCTCTCCAGCAAGTTCCGTTGATATCGCATACCAGATTATGATCCTTTGAGCAAATGACGTGTGTGCCATTTGACTTGTGAGTGTGCAGCATTACCATTAAAGCTGGGACAGAGATTACTTTGTATGTAAGGCACAGGTCACCTCTGAGCAGTCTGTATGACAGAGTAAAGTGACAATGATTTCAGTCTGTCTGCTTAAGACAGATCTTGAAGATCCTGAATTTTCTTTGTAAGTAACCTTTGAGGTCTCTGCATTGCTGCAGGTGTTTGGAAAGGAAAACACCAAAGGAAGCTTTGTATTATATTATTGGCCTGATGAGGGGAGAGTACAGGGGAGTTATAACCTCTTTTTGTATGGAGGCAATGCCCCTACTTATGAGATGAGCAATATAAAATGCCCTTCTTACCACTGTGGAGACATGCTGATAGAAGTTAAGGTTGCTGTTAACTTGTGTGCCCAGATCTCTCACCACTGACTGTTTGCTTAGGGTACTGTAGTTGATGTGGTAATTTGAAGTAACATCACCCTTTCCAAAGGGGATGATAATGCATTAAGTTTAAGACCATGACTTTGGCAACAGTCATTAGTCTACGCAAGACCTTCTTCCAGGATGTTGACATCGCTAGGGCTTTCAGTGATCGCTCCCAGTTTGCAATCATCAGCAAACTTTGTCAACCACAGTCCTTTATGAGCCTGTACTTCAGAGAAGTAGATTCCAAACAGTAGGGGTCCCAGAACCGATCCCTGTGGAACAACACTTGTTATAGGTCTGCTGGAGGAGGTGGAGTCCCCTATTTTGACCGTATGTGTTCTATCAGTGAGCCAGTTTGCAACACACCTGACAGCATATGGGTTGATACCCAGCTGGGTGAGTTTATCAGTGATGCCTGAGTGGGAGAGTGTGTCAAAGGCCTTGGCTAAGTCTAGGTACACCATATGCACAGATTTGCCCTCATCTAGGGCTTTGTTGACTGCCTCGAAGAAGTCCACCAAGTTTAACAGGCATGATCTCCCCTTGATAAAGCCAAACTGGGTGGGGTCGACCATTTGGAGAGTTCCTATATCTTTGTTAATAAGATACATAATGAATCATTCCATGGCCTTGCAGATAAGGCTGATCAGGCTAATGGGTCTATAGTTCCCGGGGTCCATGGATGTAGCTGTTTTCCATTCCTGTGAGATGAATCCATTGCATAGGCTGTGATTGAAATGCATGCTCAATGGTGATACTAATTCCTGTTTTAACCCATGTAGAACACAGCCAGGAATGTTGTCTGGTCCCAGAGAGGCTGCCTTGGAGAGGGCATTTAAGACCTGCACTTCAGAGATATTAGGTGGGTGACTGGTGTTAGGGATGCTTTGGGATATATGTGGCAGGGACAGTGGAGTGAAGTTTTCACTGAACCACACACTCCAGAGACCTCAACCTCATTACCACAATCAACAGAACATGCTAGATGGACAGGTTCATAACCCAGAGACTGCCCATGCTATGGAATAGACTTTCCTTATATGTCAAGCAGAGCACCTCGCTGACCCTCTTCAAGAGAAATCTTGATGAGTGGATGGGAAATAGAAAATTCACCCCAGGGATAACTCCGGTGGCTCTACTCGATAGAGGCACTGGGAACTAAGGTTGGGTGGCATGATGCCAGGGTAATCCTATGTGCTAGGCTTGTAAATGCCCCAGGGCCATTAGCCTAGTACACACCTATGAACCTATAAAACTGGTGACTTAGCTGCATGCATAGCTATCAAATGAATGTTTTAGAATTGGCTTGTTTTAATAGTGTGCTAATGTTATCTTGCTGGTGGCATTGTGTTACTGTAAAGAGAGGAAATGGGACACTGGCACTAAAATGGTATTTTTACCCCTCATGGAATACGCTGTCATTTGTGTTTGTGTGTGCTTGGGCATGTACACAAATTTATGTTGACCTAGTTTCATTTATAGTGTTAGTAAGATAGAGCTGGAAGGCAATAAACTGAAAAAGATGGATAAAATCCTAGGAAGTCTGTCGAGTGTGAAACTTATTTTGGAGTGACGTGTGTTGGCCAAATCCATGGTAGTATTCTGCATTTGCCATAAGGTCCTAAGGTCAATTGCTCCTCACACGTTATTTGATCATGAGATTTAGCTTCTGCCTGTCACATACAAGCTGGTGCCAGTAGTGTGGATTTAAAGTCTTTACCATGACAGCTAAAGAGAGAAATGTAAACCAATTCTTCATTTGGAAATGAATAATGTTGAGCACTGTATTATAATTAATGTGTAGCAACACATACTAACCCTATCTGATGTCCTGCCTCTTGCAGTGCCTCTCTCATAGGAGGTTACTAGGCTAATGGTCCCAGGGCCCTTACAAGCCTAGCCAAGGTCAACCCATGTTCCCAAGGGTGTCTGGTTCAAGCAAACACTAAAATCAACACCTATTCCCCTGTCCAAGAACAACACAGGTGGAACCCCTGGAGCAGATTTTCTGGTTACCCATCCAGTTGTACAAATTACGGTTAAGTAGGACCAGTGAATGGCTTTAACATGAATATGAATCTTATTCCAAAGGTGGGGCAACCTCTGTGAGACAAATCTGTCTCTCCAGCAAGTTCTGTTGATATCGCATACCAGATTATGATCCTTTGAGCAAATGACGTGTGTGCCGTTTGACTTGTGAGTGTGCAGCATTACCATTAAAGCTGGGTCAGAGATTACTTTGTATGTAAGGCACAGGTCATCTCTGAGCAGTCTGTATGACAGAGTAAAGTGACAATGATTTCAGTCTGTCTGCTTAAGACAGATCTTGAAGACCCTGAATTTTCTTTGTAAGTAACCTTTGAGGTCTCTGCATTGCTGCAGGTGTTTGGAAAGGAAAATACCAAAGGAAGCATTGTATTATATTATTGGCCTGATGAGGGAAGAGTACAGGGGAGTTATAACCTCTTTTTGTATGGAGGCAATGCCCCTACTTATGAGATGAGCAATATAAAATGCCCTTCTTACCACTGTGGAGACATGCTGATAGAAGTTAAGGTTGCTGTCAACCTGTGTGCCCAGATCTCTCACCACTGACTGTTTGCTTAGGGTACTGTAGTTGATGTGGTAATTTGAAGTAACATCACCCTTTCCAAAGGGGATGATAATGCATTAAGTTTAAGACCATGACTTTGGCAACAGTCATTAGTCTGCGCAAGACCTTCTTCCAGGATGTTGACATCGCTAGGGCTTTCAGTGATCGCTCCCAGTTTGCAATCATCAGCAAACTTTGTCAACCACAGTCCTTTATGAGCCTGTACTTCAGAGAAGTAGGTTCCAAACAGTAGGGGTCCCAGAACCGATCCCTGTGGAACAACACTTGTTATAGGTCTGCTGGAGGAGGTGGAGTCCCCTATTTTGACCGTATGAGTTCTATCAGTGAGCCAGTTTGCAACACACCTGACAGCATATGGGTTGATACCCAGCTGGGTGAGTTTATCAGTGATGCCTGAGTGGGAGAGTGTGTCAAAGGCCTTGGCTAAGTCTAGGTACACCATATGCACAGATTTGCCCTCATCTAGGGCTTTGTTGACTGCCTCGAAGAAGTCCACCAAGTTTAACAGGCATGATCTCCCCTTGATAAAGCCAAACTGGGTGGGGTCGACCATTTGGAGAGTTCCTATATCTTTGTTAATAAGATAAATAATGATTCATTCCATGGCCTTGCAGATAAGGCTGATCAGGCTAACGGGTCTATAGTTCCCGGGGTCCATGGATGTAGCTGTTTTCCATTCCTGTGAGATGAATCCATTGCATAGGCTGTGATTGAAATGCATGCTCAATGATGATACTAATTCCTGTTTTAACCCATGTAGAACACAGCCAGGAATGTTGTCTGGTCCCAGAGAGGCTGCCTTGGAGAGGGCATTTAAGACCTGCACTTCAGAGATACTAGGTGGGGGACTGGTGTTAGGGATGCTTTGGGATATATGTGGCGGGGACAGTGGAGTGAAGTTTTCACTGAACCTGTCATCCAGTAGGTTTTCTATTTCCCCATGTTCTGTATATGTAGTACCATTGACTATGAGTTCAGCTCAAATGTGGGCCTTACCTTTGAGGCAGATGTAACTAAAGAACACTTTGTGGTTATCCTTAGTTAGTGAAGCTAATTTGAATTCATAGTTAGCTTTGGAGGACTTCACTAGGAGTCTTACTTGCTTGTTTAAGGTGAGGAGAGAGTGTTTCAGTTTTGAGACTGTTCCTTTGTACTCTTAGACAGCAATTTCTTTCTCCTGTTGTGTAGCATATTAATGGCAGTTATCCACCAGGCAGGTTTGTTTTTCCTTGAAGATCTTGCTTTGGTTCTATCAGGTATGGCAGAGTCACTACAGTTGTACGGGTGCTTATATAAAGCATCGGTGTATAACTCAACATCAGTGGGGGGAAAGGCTATGAAGCTATTTATGTCATTATATAAGTGGTTGTAGTTGGCCTTGGAGAAGTTTTTTAGTCTCATCTGTAGAAACTACTTTCAAAGAGCATGACAGAGACGTGTTGGAAAAAATGCATGTTTTTATAACTTTATACTTTCCAGAGATTCATTATTATTAATATTAAGGTAATTTGGCCAGCAACTTTCTTTGCAATTCACGAAAGATTTGGGGGTTACTTGTACTGTACTTAAAACAATACAAGAATGATGTCTTCAGCAAGAAATTCTAAGCATCATGATGACAGGAGAGGTTCACACCCTGTTGTTTTTGTGCACTGCACATTAGGTTTCCTCTGCACAACAGATGAGAAAATAAGTAAACTAATTCAGAGTTTCAGTTTCTGCCACAAACCTGATAGACATAACAAATTCTAGAACTAAACTGGGCCATGAAGTAAAGCTGTTTTCCTGTCAGGGAGCTTGAGTTTTTTTAATTCCCAGTTTGAAACTGTTATTATTATACAAGGACATTACACAGTCATAGAAACAGTTTGGTGATACAATAAGCAAACCTCAGAAAAGAGATGCAGTGCATAACAAACAGTACATTAAAAATCATAGCAGAGGATGAGATTTTTGTGTTTGTTAAATGTTACCTCTAATCTTATCCTTAGATAGAAACTTGTAACTCAGAAATCCTGCATGTAATCATTATGACATAGGTACACACTTTGGGTGTTATAGATCCCTTTCACATTCTAGATCAAAACATGAGGGTTTTCTTCTTTACCAACAAAATGTGAACGTCATTCCTTATGATGTTAATTAAAAGACTTTTACGAAAGTATTACATTGGGATCTGTGTCCATATAGTAATAGGGACAAGCCAATTAATGTTAACCGGCAGTAGTCTGTACCTGAGTTATCCCAACCAGAGAAGTGATATTTCACCTAATCCTAACAATTATGATGAACTAGTGCACCGTGTCTGGATTTATCTCCTCTACTATAATAAAATAAAGTATCAAAATGCTGAGCTTTGGCAAGGATCATTTAGCTGTAAATGTTCTCTTGGAGATAAAATGGGGAAAAATTTAGTGATAGATAAGAATCCAGAAAAAAATGCATCTGTGCTTTGGCGTACTGTATTGACTGTCTTGCTAAATAATCCCATTAAAAACAAGATATGTAGGAAGGAAAACAAAAAGAAAACCATTGCGAAAGGATTGCAGAATAAATCTGTTTAATTGGGAAAAATAACTCTATCAAACCTGTAAGACAAAGTAAGTATTAATGTAAATAAACTAAAAAGGAAACCACTGTTGGATACTCTCGTCACATGTAAACTTTAACACTGATAAATATTTAGAAGTTAATATAAAAAAATGAATTCTACATGCTAGAGATCTATGATTATTATTAATAAGATATAATTTGGCCAAGATATTTCTTAACCATTCATAGGCTCATAGGTATATACTAGGCTAATGACCACCGTGGCCTTTCTAAGCCAAGCTGTGCAGTCTAACCCAATTATATCCCTGTGTATCATAGAAATTATGAGGAGATATGTTAGGAAGGTTTTACAGGTTGTGTGTGTGTGGGGGGGGATGCTAGTTTGGCCATTATTGTCTGCATCTGTCTGTCAGAGAAATGGGGACCAGACCCAGGGTGAATTTCCAATTTTCTATCCATTGGTCAAGGTTACACTTAAATAGAGTTAGGGATGGACTCTGCTTCACATGTATGGGGAGTCTGATCCAGAACATGGGGATCATCTGACACACAACTGTCTCGTAAACATGTTTTATTAATGTCACAAGCAAGATTTAAGTCTTTGGATCTAGTGGTTCTGATACTGTTCATTTTGCAGATGTGCAAAAGGTCCACCCGAGCAGGATCTGAGGATGCCTTGTATGACAGGCATAGATTGCCTCTGAGTAATCTGTTGGAGACCAAGTGTAGAGATAGGGCTTTAAGGCAATCCATATAGGACAATATGTTTATACACTGGATTCTCCTGGTAAGGAGCCTTTGTGGACATTCCAACTGTAGTATATGTCAGGTCACTTACATGCCAAAGGGGGCATTAATCAGTGATGGGTCTGATATGGAATGAATAAAGTGGCACTATGACTTCTTTGGACCTGGATACTATGCCCTTACTTATAAGTTGGGCCAAATACGTATATACTAGGCTAATGACCACCATGGCCTTTATAAACCTAGCTGTGCAGCCCAACCCAATTGTATCCCTGTATATCGTAGGCATTTATTAGGAGGAGATATGTTAGGAAGGTACTACAGGTTATGTGGGGAGTATGTTAATTTAGGTGTTACTGTCTGCATTTGTCTGTCAGAGAAATGGGGGCCAGACCCAGGGTGAATTTCCAATTTTCCATCCATTGGTCAAGGTTACACTTAAATATGGTTAGGGATGGACTCTTCTTCACATGGATGTTGAGCCTGTTCCAGAGCATGGGGATCATCTGAGACACATAATTGTCTTGTAAACATGTCTTATTAATGTCACAAAAAGAATTTAAATCCTTGGATCTAGCGGTTCTGATGCTGTTAATTTTGCAGATGTGCAAAAGGTCCATCAGAGCGGGATCTGAAGATGCCTTGTATACCAGGCATAGAGTGCCCCTCAGTAACCTATTGGAGACCATATGTAGAGATAAGGCTTTAAGGCAATCCATATAGTACAATGTTTTTATAGACTGGATTCTCCTCCTATAAAAACTTTGTGGATGTTCCAACTGTAACATATGTAGGGTCATGTACATGCCGAAGGGGGCATTATAATCAATGATGGGTTTGATATGGGACAAATAAAGTGGCACTATGACTTCCTTGGACCTGGATGGTATGCCCATACTTATAAGTTGGGCAACGTAGAATGATTTTCTTGATCACATGTTGGTCAAAGAACAGATTATTGTCTACATATGTTCACAGAATCTTGACTACCTGATCAACTATTGGAGTGTTTTACCGATGGAGTAATTAGCCTGGGTGGCAGTTTTCTGAAAAAGCACTGTAGTGCATTTCTTGGTACTGAGTTGTAATCTGGGATTTTGACACCAGTCATTTGTCTGTGTTAGACCATCTTGTAAGATGTTTGTTTCATGGGGGAATATATGGTGGCTCCCACTTTGCAGTAATCTGTGAACTTGGTCAACCAAAATTCCTTGACATTTCCCTTCGTCTCCAAGAAGTAGATGCCAAATAGGAATGGGCCCAGTATGGAGCCCTGAAGTACCCTTTTGGTGACCAGTCTGTTAGCGGAGGTTGTCTCACCAATCCTGACCTCCTGGGTCCTGTGAGCCAGATGGCAATCCAATGAGTTATGTCAGGGTTTGTGTACAGTTCTGTGAGTTTATCAACTGTGCCCAAATGGGTTTTATATTGAATGCCTTAGCCAGGTCCAGCTAGGTGGTATGCATCATTTTCCCCTCATCTCTTGTGTTGGGGACTGGCTCAAAGAAGTCCACCTAGTTTAGTAGGCATGACCTTCCCTTAAGAAAGCCTAACTGGGTTGGTTCCAATGTCTGAAGGTTGCCTATGTCTTTGTTGATCATTTCCATGATAATTTATTAATGAAAATCTTCTGACGCCCCCCCCACACACACACTCAACATGGGTTTAGGCCACACCACAGCACCTCTACTGCCCTTCTATCTTTCACTCAACAATCTTGTTGAAGCCAGGGACAAAAACCTTCTCGTGTCTTGCCTCTTTCTTGACCTCTCTAAAGCTTTCAATACGGTCTCCCATTCCAAGCTACTTAATAAGCATACTGACCTTAATCTCTTCCCCTGTACTATTCACTGTACTATTCATCTCTTCCCCTGTACTATTCACTCTACTATTCACCTCGGGTCTCCACTGAGAATGGGCCATTGGCTCAGATAGACTAACCCAGTTAACAAATGTCAAGCTATCTATCAAATAGGCTCCAGTCTGTCTGCTTGCTTCCCTTTCCTACCTATCCAAGCAGGTTTCCCTCAAGGCTCAATCCGTGGCCCCCTCCTATTGAACATCTTCACCAATTATCTTTACTCCTCCTGCAACAGCAACACCTCCTCCCTCATACAGTATGCTGATGACTCTACTCTTATCTCTTGTGCTGACGACATCTCTAAACCTCTTTCTATCACCCAAACCTCCTTCTCTGGATATGCTGGTGTGCTTTCTTGACTCCGAGAGATCTTTTGATATGTGTACACCTAGAAGTTTTGTACACTTAACCCTCTTTATACTCTCTCCATTGATCATGAGCACTGGATGGTGCTGTTGCAGTCCAGGTTACCCACCCACCATCCTTCCTTCTTTGCTGGGACTTATCTGTACTTCTCTATCCTATACAACCTATGTGGTGTATTTGCTTGTAGATGAAGGTATTGTTTATTTTAGTGCATGCTTTTATAAGCAATGTTTTTAGCCTACCCTTCTGGGGGCACCTGACATGTGGGACAAGAAAAACTGAAGAAAATGGCATCGGTTGCATCTTTTATACCCCTGGTGCACTGACGTCAGGGAAGAGGCAACAGCAACCAATGCCAGACCAAGACTTTGGAATTCAGGCCGACTGCGGGTAGCCTGCCAGCAGGATAACCCAAGTGTAATGACTGCAACAGTGAATACATTCGAACATCTACATTTATGGTAGGTACACAACTGTACTTTACTGCATCATCTTTTTTGACATAGATGCAGATTCTTCCTCCTCTGACCTTTCCACACAGTGTTTGGTTTCTGTATGCATGAAACAGCATGAGACTGAAAGTTTACTGCACTATCATTTATCTTTGCCATGCAGCCATGATTCAGTAAACAAAAATCAACAAGTATTTCTCACATTGTTCTTGTTGCAAAGTTCCAGTCTAAAGTAGTCCATCTTGCTATCCAGTGATCTCACATTAGCCAGCAGTATTGTTGGTACTGCAGGCCTATAAGGGTTTGCTTTTAGCTTAACAGCAATGCCAGCTCTGCATCCTCTTTTTCTTGGTCTTTGACATCTTTTTCCTTGTCCAGCACATTCCAGAACCTTCTTCTAGCAGTTTCAGGCATATTAGAGTGTGTAAAGTTAAAATACCAACCTGTTGTGACTCTGTGAAAATTGTAGGCCCCAGATAGTTCAAGGCATCAATCCAGCAACATGTAGATGTAGACTGTTTAATTTCTAGTAACTTCTGTCTGCTGTAACTTATTGTACCTTCAATTAGAAGCTGATTTGTTCAAGGTTTTTTTGTGCAAAAGTAGACAAAATATGCATATCCTAGAATGAGCTGATACAGCCGCTGCCTCACAATGCGCCACCTTTTTTTTTTTCTATTGATATAGAAGATGTGAATTCAGAACCAGTAAGTCATACAGAATTTGGATATTATTCTCCATGACACAATAAGTAGACTAGACTCCAGAGAAGTTAAGTTGATCGATATGGATCAATGTGGTTTTGCGGCAGGAAGGCAAACATTTAACAAAATTAATGAAACAGTGATGACCCTAAGGAAAGCAAAGCATAAGAAAATGCCATTATTGTTTGTGAGTCTTGATGCAGAGAAAACATTTGATAGAGTCAGACAGGATTTCTTGATTAGGGTGATGGTACATTTGGACTCTGTATTAAGGCAGAGGCAAGAATTAAGTTTCCTCCATGACAAGCTGCATTTAAACTGAATAACCAGGCAGGGATGCCGTCTTCCCCCTTTGTTATTTGCATTATATTTAGAACCATTATAAAAGAAAACAATGGATTCACAAATTCAGCAATATAATTGGTATGGCAGTTAAGAAAAGTTATCTTGATTTGCAGATGGTATTATTTGTACTTGATAAATCCATTTCAATTTGTGGAACATTTTGAGACACTTTCAATTTTTTGGTGATATGACGATAAAAGAGTGGCTATAGCTGTAAATTATGTACTCGCATATGACTTGGTTTAGCAGTAGCTAGAATTTTGAGGATATGATACTATGAAGAATTTAGGTGGGGACGGAGCCTAGATGGACAACTGAGAGCAGTGAATTCTGAGAGCTCCATAAACTAGTATAATAATATAGGAACATTTTTATTATTTTCAAGTTTAAAACATCAGAAATCTACAGATAAACTACTAAACTACATAAATATCAATTTTGGTGGAAATATACAAAAATTTTCCTGTCAAGTAACTTGGAGATATGAGTCGCTGAATATGAACAACTCAAGGAATTCTCATCCAGGTGCTGCTTTGAAAGAAGAACTGCAATTGATATCTACCTTACAGGAACTGTCTTTGAAGATGGATGGCTTTAAAAATGGCTTAGAAAGCCTCAAATTAAATTCTCAAAAACAGACTGATACTCTTAAAAAACTATTATAGCAACACCATAAAAAATACAAATATAGAGACTTCTCTAAATGACATTGAAGGGAGACTCAAAGAGGAAGAATTCCAAAAAGAATTTCTGCTTAAACAGAATACATAGCTGCTTAACAAAATAGATGACTTAGAAAACAGGGAAAGGAGAAACAACATAAGGATCTTTGATCTGCCTGAAAACACTGAATGAGGATACATTATTTCATTCTTAACCACCTGGATTCCTGAATTTTTGACTTGAAAGAGGGACTTTCATTTGAAATTGAAAGGATGCATAGAGCACTGAGGAAACCTGCTTCTAACTCAACAAATACTCCACCTAGATCAATAGCTATAAAATTTATTTCATTTCTGGACAAGGAACTAATATTAAAATCTGCTTGGAGACAATCACCCTTAAAATACAATCAAAGCCTGATGAGGTTTGATGATGATTATTCTTCCAGAATACTAGAACAAAGGAAAAAAGGCTGGCCAATAATAAAACTGTTGAAACAAAACAACATTAAAGCAAAGCTGGCCTTTCCAGCCAATATAAAAATACTTTTTGCCAGTGAGATGAGAACCTTTAATGACTTAGAAGCTACTATATTCATTGAAAACAACAACATAGCATCTATCCCAGAAGAAATGGAATGGATGGTCCCTAGTCTTAAAAGAATAAAAGAATCAAATCCTTGGATTGATGCTAGAAAGAAAAAAAAAAAAAAATGACTCCAAGATAGTTGTCACAAAAAATAACTCTTACAACTACATCTCTCAAAGTATCAACTGATATGGTACATCACTTGTCATCTATTTTTATTTTAAAAAAGGAGGGTTTCTTAAACAACTGAGAAACAGTAATGATTTATTCGGAATGTTCAAAGAGTCCAGTAATATTTCACAAACTAAGGTAAGTCAAGATGGGTTACTATTTACGTTATATATAAGCCAAACAAAGCAACATATAATATAAACATAGATGTTTGTATTCCTCTACTTGAACTCACTGAATACTTATCTTGTTCATTTTTCATTGTTTTTACTTATAATAGTTTAAGTAATTAATTAACTAATTCAACAAGGCACCATTCATCAGAGTTCAGACTCAAATGTAACAAATTAATATCATATGTAATAGCAGTAACAGCAGAGTGTTTTGAAAAGAAAATGCTGTCATGGAAACTAATGCCTTCTTCAGTTAAAGTATGATTTAGAAATGTCATCTATATCCTGGGTGAGTAATAGTAGCAAGGTCTTGTTACAAATGCCATCATTATTCTGTCTAAATATAGTTAATATCAATTATGGCAGGTATCACAGCTACAAGTGCTGTTTGAGCAATCCTGATATGGTGTGCATGGATGCAGCTGTGTCTGGCAGCTAGTACAAATGTCATTAGTATTCTGTCTAAACATAGTTAATATCAATTATGGCAGGTATCATAGCTTCGAGTGCTGTTTGATTAAGTGTGACATGGTGTGTGTGGATGCAGCTGTTTCTGGCAGCTGTTGTATGTTGCCGTTTTTGTCTCCGGGAAGCTGTGGGTTGTGGCTTGTGATCAAGGTTTACTGATGCTTGTGTGTTAGGAAGAGACATTTGGTGTTTTTTAGACTAGATCCAGGGGAAGGGGGTGGATAAAACTGTGATTTGGGATATTTTGGCAGAGAATAGTTTACACATCTGCTGAGTGAGAGGCGGGAAGGCTGGACGAATGTGTTATCTCTTGTTGTGGGGGCTTGTTGGGAGGTTTTTCTTTTTTTATCTGCTTGCTCTCCGTTCTTTTCTTGGCTACTGCCTTGCTGAAAGGGAGGGAGTTTAGTCTTGAAGGTGCAGTGAAGTGAAGCTTTGCTTCAAGTGCATCGCGAGCCTTTGGTATGCAGTACACAGACACACTAACAGAAACAGACGCTGACAGGTTGCTATGGTAACGGAGACAGCGATGATAATGCTTAACAGCTCTGAGGAGCCTCAGAGATGATTCTTGGCAATGTTTTTGGTTTTAAATATATATATATATATATATATATATATATATATATATATATATATATATATAATAAAAGGGCTGTTTTAAACCACATGTACACATATTGATGGTCTCCCAACACTTCCTTTAGCTCATTAAGTTGATTCTCGATAAAAAAAATAAATAAAAAATAAGCACAATTTTATATTTAAAATGTATTTTGGTCCAAAAACATTAAGGACTTACATAAGAGTGGAAGTCTGAGCTTCTGTGAAAGACTAAGAGCACTTGGTCTTGTGCAGTACCCTTTGCAGTGGTCTGGGAGGTGAGCTTGCTTGGACGTGTTGGACATATGGGGATAGCTGATTCTAGGGGTGTTTGGGGTTGCCGGGAAGTGCTAGAGTGTCATCAGATTTCCTTCGTGGAAATATCTGCGGGAATGGAAGGTGTGTTGAGTGGTTCATTGGCAGAGTGGTCACTGCATGGAACAGGCTAGTAAAATGGAATATTGGTTTGGATATTTTAAGAACAGCCTAGAAACACACCACATGAACTAGTAAATGGTATTCTGGTAAAACTGGATGGGTATTGTTGCCCGTGCGTGAAGTACTGATATGTATGTATGTAAGGATGGAAATATACTTATAACAAATAAGAAACTAAAAGGGTCTCATAATTTAAAATCTATGGACTGTATAAACATGCTTGGAAGAAGCTAATAATAACAATAAGCATTACAGCTTGAGGTCTCTGAAATAACTAAGCAACAGCCAAAAAAAAAAAAAAAAAACACACAGTTATGTAATGTAGGATTTTTGTAAATCTAGACATAAAATATATAATCGTCATATAAAGCAGTCTGCTGAATTTAGATATTAAAGACATGATTTAATGACATGGGCTTGTGTATAATAACACTACTGTCTTAACTTGTCATAAATGACATACACTACATTGAATATCAAGGGGAAGCATGATGATTTTCTTATATAAGTAAATATGCATAACAAGTCATGTAATTGCTTTAACTTGAATTGTGGTTTTGTAACCCATCTTGACCATATGTAATACTTAAGCTGTTACCAAGGTAACTAATGTTTTATACATGACATCAGACTGACAAAGTTGTTCAAGGGAAACAGTATAAGCCAGAACTAGGAATGTCACAGAATGTAATAATCACATTCTTAACAAATAGTATTAAATTGACAATAATCCCTCAGTTTAACCTTTGCTGATTATACAAAATAGAATGTTGTCATTTAAATCTAAAAACTTTCTGTTTATGCCATAAACTGGCAATTTATTAATATGGAAAGGGAACTTGTAATCATTAATCACAAGTGAATTTGTTGTCTTTAACCTATAATTTCACTCATTTTATAATAAGAAATGACAGATATGAAAATCATTATGTGTAGGAAATAGGAGGAAGAGGGATGCACTGAAAATTAAAATGCACTAACTTTCAACAATGTCCACATAAAACAAACTTGATGCTTTAAGTAAGTTAACAACAAGCAAAGTGATTACTTAAATGCTGGCAAACAATGAAGTATAACTTCTGATATATCCAGTAAAATACACTGTATTATAAACATTAGGTATAAATATTATTACCATCTATTTATATTAAGTAATACATTTTGAAAGAATTTGTCAACAAGGGTGAATATGTTAAATAACTGTGTGCTATAATCTTTTACTGAGGTTTTATATATGATACATCCTACTTTACTATGATTGAATTGCTTGTCATCTATCTTTCATGTAACTATTAATTGTTTATGCAATAAGTAGACATTTACATTGTATTAGAATTCTGTCTAATCTACAATAGTACTATATCTGTTCAAAATAATATAAATATTGCTTATTCGTATTACAAATATTCTCCATATGATAAATTCAATTTATGGAGCTCAGATGTTCTGAATTGTCAAGGTATGAGCGATAATCTGCTGGTCTTAGGTTTATCCATCAGATTAGGAATGATTTTCATTCCATGGCTAATGCGGATCTTAGTTTTGTTAACATTTATCAATTTAAATTTATTTCACAAAAACATTTTTAGTATACCTGACCAAAACATTACTTTATTGGTAAACACTCAAAGTATAAAACTGATAATGTCCTTTAAAAGCTCAAACATATACTTTATAGTTATCAGAGGAAAATGTTCAATAGTCACAATAAAACAAAAAATACATAGTCTAAATAACCTAAGATGGATTTAACTTTATTATCTTTAAATACCAACTGCTTCAACAATCATAGCAAGAGATCAAATCTACTGAAATACTTAAAATTGAAAAAAGCACAAATTGTCTTCCTTCAAGAAACTCATTTCAAAACAAATGACAATTACAAATGGAATCCTAAGGAGTGTATGATATTGCGCAATCCACTTATAAGAAAAAGACAAAAGGGATAGCAACTTTATGGAAAAGAAATGCGTTTAACCCAGAAATAATTTATAAGTATGAAGATAAAGAAGGCCTTATGGCATTAGTAATAGTTAAATATATGGATCCTAGCCAATCTGTACTTGTTCCAAGGCATTGGAACAGGAACTGTTAAAAACACTTGGATTTCATTTCCAATAATTATAAAGGCAACTTAATATTAGGAGGAGATTTTAACTTTATATCTGATATTTCTGAAACTACAAATAAAAGACCGCTCCATACATCTGCTGTATCAAAAGCTTTA
Organism: Protopterus annectens; assembly: GCF_019279795.1. Taxonomy (NCBI): domain Eukaryota; kingdom Metazoa; phylum Chordata; order Ceratodontiformes; family Protopteridae; genus Protopterus; species Protopterus annectens. The sequence goes on from NC_056742.1 coordinate 419,367,103, forward strand.
AACAAGTGGGTAGAATCATTTCATCTTGTGGATACTTCCAAATTTAAAGAAGATAAATCTTTGTTGTTTTCCCATCAAGATCACAGATTTGGTACCCAAACTGGAATAGATAAAATATTTGCTGCCCATGACTTACATTCTAAAAATCATTAATTTCTCAATCACTCTCTGCCCCTTTTCAGACCACAATTCATTGATACTAAAACTTCAAAATGTGTACAAACCATTAATCTTTAATTCCAGAATTCCAGCATATACAACTAAAGTTAAAGAGTTCAAACCTTGTGTATCTGAATTACAGTTCTTCTTAACTGTTAATTACACCACAGAAATAAATAAAACAGTTATATGGGACTCATTAAAAGCTCACATATATGGTAAAACCCTAACTTGGTATAAAAAAATCAGAGAATGAGATTTTGAATTATTAGATCTACAATCCAAACTTTTGTCAGTAAAAGATGAAAAAAATCAAAATTGTTTGGAGATGAAGAAAGTAGAAGTATTAAACAAAAATACAATGAAATTCTAACACATAAAACTAGTTTAGCATTAGAAAAACTAAAACTTAATACCTTGGCCACTTCTCCCAAATATTGACATACTTTATCCACAAGAATCAAAATACAATCAAAAGCTAATAACATTAAAAGTATCTTCCATGAAAAGAAAGGGAAAAATGTCTCGGATATAGGTGACATTCCTGATGTCAATAGAAATCACAATATCGAACATTTCCAAAAAGAAAATATACATATTGATCACATAAATCTAGTTGAAAAATGTCCTAATATAAAAAATACCAGAAAATTAAAACTAGATCTGCAAGCACCCATATTCTACAAAGAAATTACAGATACAATAAAAGAGGGTAAAAATAATAAAGGTCCAGGTATAGATGGCATAATTATGGAAATATATAAGCTTTTTCCTTCAAAGATACTATCCCTCTTCCATAAAACAATATTAGAAATTCAGTCACAAGCTTTAATACCACCCTCTTGGAGATATTCCTTAATCACACCAATCCTAAGAAAAAACAAATCCCCAAACCTCTGTACCTCATATAGACCTAGATCATTATTAAATAATGAGTATAAGATATTTATGACAATATTAACAGGATGAAAATACCACTATCCAAAACAATAAATAATGATCAAACTGGATTTATATATCATAGACACACAAATGACAATATTAAAAGGATAATTTCTCTTATAGATTATGTTACTAAAGAAAATAAAGAAACTATCATAATTGGTTTAGATATAGAGAAAGCCTTTGATTCCCTAAATTGGGACTAGTTATTCAAAATCCTAATTCTATTTGAATTTCCTGCATCCTTTGTTTATCTCTTAAAGAATACATATACAAATTTAGCATATATCAAATTAGGTCCTTTTACCTCTGAATCTATACATATAACAAAAGTCACTAAACAAGGATGTCCCATGTCACTGATTCTATTTGCTCTGGCTATTGAAATATTGGCAGATTCAATTCGTAACAATATAAAAATCAAAGGAATAGATGTTTATGAATAATACAATTCTAAAGTAATGCTATTTGCTGAAGACATATTACTAACATTATCTAATACAAAAGAGACATTAGAAGAATTAGATATATTAATTGAGAAATTTCACATGACTTCAGGACTCCATTTCAATAAATCTAAATTTTTATTTTTAAATAAAAAAATAACTGCAGACTAAGGGGGATCACATCATAGGGAAACAAGAATCTACCTTAAATATCTTGGAATTGAGTTATGCAATGATAATAATGAATTAGTCTCAAAAAATTAGAGTACTATCATCAATGCAATTAAAATCTCTGTGGAAAAATGGAACAAAATAATATTAACATTTGAAGATAGATTACAGTTAATAAAAATTGTTTTACTGTCCAAGATCCTATATGTAGCCTTGGCAATACAACCAGAAAAGAATATACTTAAAGAAATAAATTCATGCTTAATAAATTTTTTATGGTTTCCCAAAAGAGACAGAATAGCTTTAATATATCACATCAGACCATGGAAACAGAGAGGATTAAACTTTCCTGATATAGAAACATATATAAAAGCATCAATATCTGAAACAATCTCAGATTGGATAATTCCAAATTACTCTGCAAATTGGAAAGAATTACTAACTGTAATATAAATAAATTTGATTTACAAAAAAAAAATTCAAATAACAGATAAAAACAATTTGCCATGGCACATAGGCATTAGTATGCAAGATAACATAACTAAACCCACTAAAACTCATATGATTAATTATTACATTGACTAATTTAGGAAAATTATTAATGAAAATATAGATTTAAAAATCTGGTTTGATTGTCTAACACCATTTATAGTCACAAAGAACTTTCCACATAAAATATATAGAGAAATTATTAATTCCTGGGAGCAGAAAGGATTTGTTTGTTGGCTCCAATGTATCAAAGAACTAAAAGTTTTAATTATGCAAGTAATAAAAACAACATACAAAATTCCACAACAGGACTGGCTAAGGTAATGGTTGCTGCCATAGATCCCAATAGCTGTAGTACAAGGCATGCTGGTACAGATGTCTGTGGAGGAGGACTTGAATCTGGCTTCTTACGTTTGAGAGCATGTGAGGAGGAAGGCAAGCTTGACAGGACGTTGTGTTGAAAATTGCTCCAATTAATTCCAGTGCTCTTGCTGGAGACATTTGTGATTTGTCCATGTTGATTGTGGTACCTAAGTGAAGAGCAAGGCCTTGAGTGTTAAGAGAGACTGAGAATGAGATGATTTCTGGTCGTGGTGGTAAGGAGCCAATCACTTAAATATGGAAACACCTGGAATCCTTGTAGTCGGAGATGAGCTACAACTGCCATACATTTGGTGAACACTCTTGGGGGCTGTCGAGAGACCAAAGGGCAGTACCCTGAACTGATAGTGACTGGCTCCCAGTTGGAAGAGAAGAAATCTCCGGGAGCGTTTGTCCATCTTTATGTGATAATACACATCCTGGAGGTCTATAGAGCACATCCAATTGTCCTTCCCCAGAAAGGGGAGGATGGAATGTACCGTGACCATCCAAAATTTTTGAGGTTTTATGAATTTGTTTAGTAAGCTGAGATCCAGGATAGGTCTCCAGTCCCCTGTCTTTTTTGGTACTAAAAAGAACCTCAAGTAAAACCCGGATCCTCTCTGGTCTGGTGGGACTGGTTGGATGACTTTTTTCCTTAGCAGCTTTTCGATTTCTAAGGCTGCAGCCTCCCTCTGACTGAGTGGGACATTGGGAAGTCATTTTATGCTTCTGGGAGTAAGATTGAATGGGATATGATAGCCTATGGATATTATTCTCTGCACCATGCATCTGTTGTTATGAGTTTCCAGGCCTGTAGGTGTAGGAAAAATTGACTGCCGACTACTTCCAGAGGAAAGCAATTGAGCCACTGTTCAGGAGCACTGGTAGGGTCGGCCAGAGAAGGAATCTCTAGTGCGCTGGTTGCACGGACCCCCTCTGCCTTGAAGGGGGCGTCTTCCAGATTAGTTGCCCCCTCTGCCCCAGGGGGATTGCTCATCACAAGTGTCACAAAAAGATCCTTGGGACTTCTTGATCCAAAATTTTCCTCCCCTCTTGTTCCTGGAATAGGATCTCTGGGGGGTGGGAAAATGTATGCCCACAGCAGTCAAAGTCTTTATGTCCTTCTCACTACGTGATAGTGTGTCTCTTACTTTGGGACTAAAAAGGGAAGATTCGTCAACAGGCGCTTTGACAAAGAAAGATTTAAAGGGGTCCGTGAAATCACACAAACACATCCAAACATGCTGTCTTATGACGATGCGGCTGCTTGAGCTGCCCCCTTGGTGGTGTGAGAGATTAAGAGCATCAAGGAGTTCGAGATGTATTCCAGGGTAGCCAGCAGAGAGGCAACAATATCTCGCACCTCATCAGGCAGTACCCCTGCCAAAGAGGCAGACATTTCTAAGATTAGGTCTCTTTGGAGGTGAGTAAAGTGTGCCAGATAATTCAGTGATTGGATGGCAAAGGTCGCTGAAGTGTAGGCCCACTTCTGCAGTCTGTCCACAGCCCGAGACTCCCTGTTCGGGGGATAGACAGTGGATCTATTTTCTGCCAGTTCCTTGTTGGTGGCCACCGCCATGACCATGGAATCAACTACCAGCTGCTTGGACCAATTGGGCTGGTCTTCAGGGGTGGATAAAATGTTATTTGTCCTCCAGAGGATAGGTTCTATGTTGTCTGGGGCCTTCCAGGCATGCTGCATAAAAAGGTTTAACAAGCTTATCTGCAGGTGTGGTCACCCAGGAAGTAGATGGCCAAGCACAGAAGGCCTGCAAGAACACCGAAAGATTGGAGGACTTTCAGTCTCCCCTCTGCTTGATGATCTCGAGAATTTCTCTGAATGAGACGTCTTCCGGGGGAGACCATGGGGACCCTTCTCCCTCATCGCAACTGGTGCTTTCGGTGATGGATTCCTCAGGGGAATCAAGGTGCTTCCTCTTGCACAGTTTCTTCCAGGGTGATTTCCCAGTGGGATCTTCTGAGGAGGACTCCAGAGAAAGGGTTTCCTTCAAGGGAAGGTCTTGTGGCTCCCATGCTCGGGATCCCAGAGTAGGGGGTTGGGACAGCTGCATGCTAGAGGGGGGTTCTGGTGTCGATGCCAATGATGCCAATGGTACCAACTGTGAGCCTGTTGAGGCAAGGACCCTCTCCATCACCTGGAAAGCAGGCATGCCCATGGATGGCAGCCTGGAACCGAGAGGGACAACCTCAGAACTGCGGTCACACTTCGCCCTGAGGAGCCCGCCTCCTGGATGAGGAGCTCTGAGAGGACCGGTATTTGCCGGGGGAGCAGTGGCCATAGACAACACCACCGAAAAAATAGGCACCGAAGTAAGAGCCACGGTGCTGATAGACCAATCACTGGTCCAAGAGTGCACCAGTTCCAATGGAGCCATTGCACCAAGAGTAATCGGTGCAGACAGGGAAGCCTCCACAGTCGGAACTGAGACAGAATGCGATGGCCATCGGTACCAAAGTCTCTGGACCTGGGAGGAGGCCGGAGGAGGATATACAGGTGAATATGCCTTGAAAGCTTTTCTTCCAAGAGTGAAGGAAGACCTAGCAGGGGTGGGTAATCCTCTAGCTGCCAAAAGCTGGTCCACAACCCTCACTACATCTTGTTCTGAAAGACTCCTGGTCGATCTCAAGGAAGCTGCTGAAGGAGATTCAGGTCTCTCAAGAAATGGAAAAAACTGGTGTCCCAAAAAAGGGTCATAAGTGGGAGAATATCTGGTTCTGGGAAGGTGTTCGACCTTCGGAACCAGTGGTGTTAGTGGTGCTGTATGAGACATTGGCACCTTGGCCGGGGATGGTGCCAATGCAGGTACAGTAGTCTGAGCCTGTGTCAAAACCAAGGTCGGCAACGAGGATGCTGCCAAAGCTAGTACAGTGGTTGGAGTCAGAATTAAGGGCAGCACCGAGGGAGAAGACATGGAGCCTGGTACCAAAGTAGTCTGCACCGAAAGCGCGGGAGAAGCCTAGTGTTGACTCGGTTCCGAAGAGGACGGAGATGTCGGAACAGAGTGACTCTGTTTTTCTTTATGTTTCGTATGCTTAGGAGCTGCTGAGACCTCCATCCCAGAAAGAGCCTCTGAGAATGGAGTTTTCATCATACCCCTCAGAATTAGCTTGTTCTTACGTTCAACCAATGTGCGATTGCTGATGCTGGAACAAATATCACAGGATACATTGATGTGGTCATCGCCCAAACAATAAACACACCGGTCGTGACTGTCTGAGTTGGGCATCTTACGCCCACATTTATCACACTGTTTAAATCCTAGTTTTACTTTATCAGACACCATGAAATTACACTATAGTCCTAAACTACAATTTAACCAACCAAAACAACAGCAGCAAGGTTAAAGAAGAAGAGTTTTTTTAAGTGGATAAAAAGGAAAGGAGTACCAATAATGGTACTAAGAAATACCACAAAGAGGTAGGAAAGGGACTGCCAAAGGTAGGGGAGGAGGACAGTACTATTATCGATAAAATATACATCCTTTACACAATCCTGGAAAGTTTTTAGTTGGAAATGCTTGCACAGAGCATTCTTAACCCCAGATAGAATCAGTAAAATTAGTTCTTCCATAAAAGGAATATGTTGGAGATGTGAGCAAGTACACAGTACAGACTGGAACCACATTTTCTTTGATTGTGTTAAAATTAAGCCATTTTGGAATGGTATTAATAACTTTCTACAAGCTTTATTTAATGAATCATTTTATTTAACTAAAGCTCTTGTATTATTAAATGTGAACGAAGGTCCTCATTTGAACAGGTCAAACATTTATCTAGTGTGGACTAAAATTGCAATTTCAAGGAAGTGTATAAGAAGAAGATGGAATACAAACACAATACCAACTTTGGAAGACTTCTACAGCTGCTACTTCTACTGAAGACCACAGCATTATTGGAAATTAAAATTAAAGAACTAAGAATTTATCCAAAGCCATTTATCAACAACCCTCGGGGAGAATTATCATTGATGACACTATACAATAATTGATCAGACAATCTGATAATGGATTGGACATACTTATAAAGTAACTGTATACATTAAGATCTGTTATAGTGTCAGGCTAATGTAAATAGTGTACATAGTTATTTAAGATGTTATGTATAAATACTATGGAATTCATTCAAATGTATTTGAAAAATAAAACAAATAAGAAAAAAAAGGATTTAGATGTATAAATAAAAAAAGTGTTATGGCAAATAAGGATATGTGGTGAGACCACTTTATTTTATTTTTTATTTTATTTAAATGCATTTACTGGCATAGAGCACTGATCAATAATGACCATTTGCAGGCCCAGATGAAGTGAAAAATGTTCTCACGTAGCAAACAACAGATGTAGAGAATATAAAGGAAAAAAAAATTGATAAACAATAGTAAAATATAAGTCCAACTAAGCAAAACATGATACAAATACTGAGAAATGGTAACCTCATATTTATGGAAATGGATATTATTATACAAGTAATATGCAAGCAGTGAAAATGTTTAGTCCCCCTTTAGTGTGGTACACAGGTCAGGTATATTCTATCAACCACAGGAGAAGTTGTGGATAATTAAAGAGCTGAAGGAATTTATTTGGGAGGAGAAGACAGCAAAACTTAAACAGGATAAGTTGATTCTCCACATAGAACCCTGATTTGAAGAGGTACTTTACAGCTATCCAATTAAGGCTTATAAGTAACTCGTGCATAAACTTATAAATCAAAGTAGAAAATGATGATGTTGAAACTCAGGAGTGTGAGAGAAAAGGAGAGGCTAGGATTTTGGATTTAAGTCCTTAAGGTGAATAGCAATAACCATGCAGAATATTATATTCATAATATATTCTATGAGTTATGCCAGCACAGAAATGGATAAGTATGATTTTTACTAATAGCAATGTCTGCAAGTGATGGTACAAAATACTAGGTAAGAGGAGCTGGGATTTACTGAATTAAATTAGCAAGGGAACCAAGATATCAGAAGCAAATAACGTGGGAGGGGAAAGGTAATAGAGCAGATCACGACTTAAGAAGATGTTGACTATAGCAGAGATTAATGTTCCTATCAATGACTGATAAGAGTATAAACCAAGAGAAAGGGGTAGGGAAGTACTAAGTGAAAGACCAGCTCTGGTAAAGTTTTAGTTGATTCTAGAACACAAGATGCTACTAAAAAAGGAATATGTGTAGAGCATACAAAATGGTGCCATTACAACTATCAGAACCAATCAGAGGAAGTTAGAAATGATTGGGAAAAGAGAATGGAAAGTCAATTTACAAAGAAACAAAATAAGTAAATATGTGGGGCTCTGAAGAATGTGACAAAAGTCCAGAAGGTTTAGAATCTTTGCATGGATGTATTTGCTTAGATATATTTATACCCTAAGAAGACTTCAGAGGATTTTCCCTCAGGTAAATACATGCTGGAGTTGTGATGGAAAGAGAAAGGTAAATGGGAATATGTTTTTGGAGGGGTATTAATGAGTTGGCAGATTTTCAAAATTTCCTCTGGAGTACTTTGCTAGAAAAGTTTTGGGAAGAAATGGTAGTAACTGAGGAAAATATTCTTTTGAGCTGGGATACAGAATCTTAATTGCGTAGACATAGATACAACATAGAAATGGAATCTTTAGAAAAGAGAGGAACAAATTTAATTTACAAAAATAAAGTTTTGGGGAACAATATCTGCAGAGTAACTTCAGAAAGGAGTGATATTGAATGAAAGGCAGGAATTGAATAATTTATGTAACATTAGAGAGGATAGAAATTGTTAAAAAGCAAATCCATATGCTTATTGCGTGACAGTAATAATGGGATCTGTTACAGTTTTCCCGTTTCTGTATTTGAATTCAAGTTGCAGTTTAAAATGTGATGGATGTAATAAAGAAAGATGTTTAAAAAATAGAGTAAGAATATTCCCAGATGTAATACACATTTTCATACCAGTTACTAATTAACAGGTTTAGTATAAAACATGACCATAAAATTGTTAAGGAAAGTGCTAAGTGATAAGCTTAAAATCTACTGCACAAGTTCACTGAGGCCATATAATATGGCAGTGGTTCTTTTTAGACATTGTTAAAAAAAGCAGAGTAAATCAAGCACTGTTTCAAAGCAAGCAGAAGCTTTCCTGATATCTCTAGAACTCATAATGGGTCATAGGAAATTCAAGGCAATTGAGTCTAGTGGTCATTTTTGCCTTGTCAGTACCCACCCGCAGACTGAAACTTCCTATCTTGAGCAAGGCCAGACCAGTAAGGCCTGCGGTCAGTTTGTGATTACCCATCCAATCATCCACTTCTCATTTGAAGGAAAATAGTGATTAATTTGTAGTGGGAGCCATTCTGAAGGTGAGAGAAGTGCTGTATAATGAACCGCTCTCTCCACCTTGTTTTATTTATCTTGCAGTGAAGCTTTAGATCCCTTATTCTGATATTTGTGGGAGTGTTCAATTTGTGCAGATACAAAAGATCCTAGATTACTGGATCTCTAATGTGTCAGAAGGCTAAATAAAGGGACGGAGTGTCCAGTCTTTTCTGGTAGCTTACATTTTTAGGCCAGTGTTGAATCTTAGATAGGAACCTCTGAGGTCTTTCTAGTTGTTTGATAAGTTTAGTGAGGTGCATCCTAAAGGGGCCATTGTATTTAATAACTGACCTAATCAATGATGAATATAATGGGGCAATGATTTCTCTGGATGTGAAAGATATCACCTTGGTGGTCAGCTGGTGCTAAGTAGAAGGACTTCTTGACTAGTTTTTTTTTTACGTGAAGGCTTTGTTCACAGTGGCAAACCTAAATTAAATCACGTCGCACATTTCAGACAGTAACTCTTAAGATGTATTGTAAACCTCTGGAAGAGATAATAATGTCCTTAATAAGAATAAAGCTGGTGATTTAGTATTATTGGATCAATAACAGAATTCCTTTGCCAAAGAGCAGTGCTTCTTAAACTTTGTTTCATTTTTGAACATGTTGCAGTAGACCAGAGGTGCTGTTTCAGATTGTACTTGGCCCTAGCGAGGGCATTCATAATCATCAAATGCAGTGGTGTTGGAGTAAAGCTAGCACAACTAAATAGGATAACATAAACAGAAAGTGGGTGCATAGATGGATATGAGAAAGAAAACAATGAATAAAGTATTTGAAAAACTCTGCTGCCACATATGGTGTGCCGTGGGGGTTAGGACTATTAACTTTGTTGTTCAGTATCTTTTCTGTCTTTTGGCTTTTCCTGGTTAGGGGTCGCCACAGCTGATTTCCCATCCACTATTGACTGGCAGTAGATTTTTACAGTGTCAAGTTGCCAGCCTGGTGCCCAGCCTTCACAGAAAACACACACACACCTACCTGCATGTCTTTAAAGTTCACTTGATTGCAATAAAAATCAGAGGATCATTTATAGGTAACTAATCAATCAGTTGTAAAATAACATGTGTAGTGACATTGTGAATGGACTTTATTTCAAGAACACCTTTCAGTAACATGGATAGTGTGAAATCCACAATTTTAAATTTATTGTAAATAAATGTGTTCTAGTAATATTTGGTATTTAACTTGTCCAATGTAGTGAGAAAAACTTTTGAGGGTGGTACATTAAATCTTACAGAGCAATACAGGTTGGTAAGCCCTTGAAGAACCCAATACCCCAATATGCATCACTGATGAGAGCTTTCTTAGAGTATAACAGAGAAATAATATCACACAAGCAGTGCACGAGGTTGGGGAATTAAAATCACTTTCAGTTTTCTCAACCACATTGACTTATTTAGGGCAGACCTGTGCTTAGACTTCATATTTAGTTATCTTTGAATCTGTATTTAAACTACAAAAAAAAAAAAAAAACATGCTTACATGGGATCATTTAAACTTAAAAGATACATCAGAGGGTTAAAGCCTTGAATGGAGATTAGGTAACAGATTGAGATGATAGGTTTGACTAGGTCGGCCCATCCTGGGATGTGGGCAGATTAGGCAGTGGAATGCCCCATTCCCCTTGCAGAATGGACAAGGATGCCAATGGCTTGTCCTGAAGACATACTGTAGGCCAATCAAGCCACCAATGGGTAGCTACCTTCATAGTGGGCATACAGAAACATGCATATATGTGGAGAAGGCATTGTAACCATGAACTGATGTAGTTTACTCATTCCCCTGCCTGGAGGATGGGAGTTAGGGCATCATAAATGTTCTCATAGCCAGGATGCAAGCAGCTCTCATGGCGTTCTAAATAGTGGCCACTAGGATGGCTATTGCCTTCATGGTTATGGAGGACTCCCCAACATGGAAGAAGGAAAAGGACTCAAAATCCAATTGGAGGAGACTTGATGGGTGAGCGGCACTAGGACAAAAGCCACCTTGAAAAAAATATTTGTAGCAGTGGAAAAAGGAATATGGTTGTAACGTATCACTTCCGGGACACTGACATGAGAATTGAGACAGTTCAAGCACTGATTAAAGGCATTTAGCCTTCTTTGCTCCTGACAATGTTTTAAGCATGTCAGCACTGTCTTGAATAAAATCTTAATAAAAATATTTTTACAGCAATGAAGAAAATGAATACTAATTAAAAAAAAAATCACTTTTTTGAAGTTTAAGTAAACAGAACTACAGTAGTATGACTTCCTAAATTTTATGTGCTGATTGGCAGAGTGCAGAAAATTCTTATCTAATGACTTAAAATACATTATTAATAAAGAATAAATATTTGTAGCAACATGCGTGTATGACAATTAACTAAGAAATGATGGTCATTATATTGCAAAAACATATGCAATTAAAATATGCTGGCTCGTCTACTACAGCACAATACTATTTAAGATCTCTTGGGTAAAAGCCAAAGGCCTATAAGGATATTTTCCCTCATTTACCAGTTGATTAATCATTTTTGTATACAACTCTTAATTCCTTTCATCGTCTGAGGCATACATGCTGGTATAGCAGCCCAACATGATTCCTTGTCCCAGTACTGCATTTTTCATGAAACTAAACAGAGTCGGTCTCAATCTATATCTATATGAATGTCTTGAATGATGTTGTCATAGCTGAAAGGTCTTCTGCAACAGGATCCAAACAAAGTGGTAAATATTTGCTTCATGCAATACCTCTCAACTTATTTGCTCAATAATTCTGGACAAAGCCAAAAGTAATGGGGAGAAAGAGGCACAAAATCACAGACAGTTTTGGATGTTACTTTAATTCAGTTAAAAAATTATAAAACATGCTTTGCATCAGCATGCATTTTTTGAACAGTAAGAAGTATGAATATAAAACATGCTTCGTTGTTGTCTTTCGGCTTTTCCCGGTTAGGGGTCGCCAAAACGGAACTCTGGTCCGCTGATGATTGGCAGTAGATTTTCATGACCGCTTAGGTGCCAGCTCGACGTTCAACCTTCAACGAAGGCATGCCCATTTACACATGTCTTTCGAACACCCACCCAACCACGGGGAGGACATGCAGACTCCACACAGAAGGCACTCCCCGCACTCCAGCCGAGAATCGACTGGGAGAACCTCTTGCTGTGAGGCAACAACGCTGCCGCTGCACCACCGCGGAAGTTTGAACAATAAGTATGAATATAAAACATGCTTTGCATCAGCATGCGTTTTTTGAACAATAAGAAGTATGAATATAAAACATGCTTTGCATCAGCATGCGTTTTTTTGAACAGTAAGAAGTATGAAACTTTAATGGATAGCATTATTAACAGACTGTAGTCCTCAATGATTTAAGAGAGAATGAAAGATTTAAGAGAGACAGGTCAAACATATAAGGAAAAATTAGGGTCAGCTAAAAGATATGTTGGAGGCACCTTTCTGATACGTCAGTGGATTAGTGTGTGACAAAGTGAACTACATTTATACAGGATGTTTCACATTTAATGATTAAACACTGCAATATAAACTGTATTCATGTCCTTGTACCTCTACATTTTCAGGGCATCCCAGCCTACTGAAGGTTTGCCACAAAGAACCGTAGACATTTAACATAAAAAACAAATACTCTATACTAATTTACTGTTAGATTTCAGTAAAGAAAACATATACTTGTGGTGTAAAAGAACTATCATACATTATGCCTCTTCTATGGCACAGAACAGTCTTGTAGTTGGAATGAGAATATAAATAGGGATATGGGTTGAAATCCACCACATGGTGGTGTTGAAGGTCTAAAGTTTTCATAAGCTTGTATTTTTTTTTTTGAGCCAGTTCTGGTAAGTTTGGATTCCATGAAAGTGTCATGGGTAAACCGAAATGGTCCTATTCAACAGTTCACAGACAGCAATTTCCTTAAAAAAAGACTATCTGAGTTTCCAAGGAAGAGCAGAGACCACACATATTTATCAAAAAACAAATATCTTGTTATATATGACAAGATGAGTTAAGAAAAACTGGCCTTCAGTTTTTAATTGCAGTGGTAGGAAAGTGACAAAATCTATGATGCTGTTTGACTTTAGGCCACTTACAGGATCTGTATTTTCTCCGAACAGGAATGAAGAAGCATATTAAGAATGTTCATTTAGAAGCATATGGCTGTCACGCAATACATGCTCCCTTCTGTAGGTATGCCACCAAGATGATTTATGTTCCTGTTATTTTTCCTGAAGACATCCTTACTATCAACTCATTTTACATCCTTTGTTCTGGTACTTTCACAAATGCTATCCCTTATAGTGATAATATGCCATCTCCAGAGGTACTGACTATAAACAATGTATAATTAAGAGATAAAGGTGTGAGGACAGTGGATGTAAATGCTGTTGGCCAAGAAATATCTGAATTTCATTTTTTTTAACAAAGTATTACTTCCAAAGCAACTGTCACAACACACAATTACAAACCTAAAAACATAGTTGACTGTACACAGATTACAGCTCATCTTTGCTACTGCAGGTAAATGTGAAAGGCAGTTGCCAAGGTTATTAATTTTCCTTTCTTTTACTTTCAGGCTGAGAGGAAATCAACTTACAGATGAAGAACAACAGAATTTTGAAAAAACAGATGAAAGACTTACGTTCTGACCTCCTGTTTGCAGACTATAATTTGTTTCTTGTACTATGTTGTGCTTGCTTTAGGAGAATATTTTTTTATAATTAATAAATGTTTATTTATAAAGTTGTACTTTCACAGTTAATTTATTTTATGTTTTTATGGAGTCTGCACAAAAGAGTATTTTTTTAATAAAATTTTGTGAACAATTGTTCAAAGCCTGGAATGATGAAAAGATTACATCCATCAGCAAATTGCCACAATAAAATATTGTCTTTTCCTAAGATGTGGCAGTCTTGTAGTGTGTATTTAGAATTAAGAATGCAGAGGATCTTAATCTTTTGAACGTGTCTGCCGTGATTTCACTGCATTCTGAATTTACTTCACTTGTATATCCCACAAAGCCACCTTAGAAGCTTTATTTCTTTACGAAATTTCATGTATTTTTCTTTAGTAGGGTGTCTGTCTCTTTATGACACAGTATGTGAAGGGCTCCAAGCAGCAGTTTTCTACCACATTTTATAGTTGTGTTGTTCTGGAGCACTGTGATTGGCTCCATGATGGAGCTGTGACTCCTTTATGATCAACAGCCATAAGTATGATCCCAAAGAGCTCCGACAGGTTAAAAACAGGAAAATCAAGTAAAAAAAAAAAAAGTAACATAATTGCCCCACACCACTACTACCACCACTCACACCACTGATATTTGATGCTGTGTCCTTTATTCCCCTACTATTTATAAATTCTACCTCTAAAATTACTGTACCTTGAGAAAAGGAGAAATCCCTGAGATCCCACAGTCTTGGTCTTTAAATTCAAGAGACAGGAATTTTACACTGGAGTGGCGATCACTACTGCATTTTTTTTATGCCTTGCAGACATTTTGCATTTGTGATGTGTTCTGGCTGCTGCACAGATTTTAGAACTGAAGTGGCCTTTTCCAAAGATCACCTTCTTATGTCAGTCTAGTTCTGACCAATATACTTCAGAGGCATAGTAGATTAAATGTTACCTGGATTAGTCAGTTTAGTCCAAGTTTTTCTGTAGTCAGAAAGAAGTTCTGCAGCACAATCTATATGCCTCATGTGATAACCTAGTAGTTTTATGAAGTGATTTTGTGTGTGTGTGTGTGTGTGTGTGTGTGTGTGTGTGTGTGTGTGTGTGTAGGTATGTGGGGGAGGTGGCAGCAAACCTGGGAAAAATGCTATTTATCATTATTTATAGGTATCTAGATGAGCCTATGATAATTGACCCCACTATGTGAATAATTATTCAGTAATAGTTCCTGTGATAAAATCTCATCTCTAATCTTATGTCTGCACAACAGCAGGAGGAGGTTTTACACATTCCTGGAACCGTTAGTGTTAGAAAGCCTTAGTGTTTGCGAATGCTCTTAAGGGTTCATGTGCATATATCCCATGGGCCTCCTTCAAAATAGGTTTAAGATGCTACATAGTGAAGACTGGTGTGTCTGAGTTCTTTCCATTTGTTATTGGCATTTTGGCTTTACTTTGTGACCTTTTTACCCTCTGGTTTATTTATACTTTCTGGAATATATTCTTAATGTTGTCTTACATATCCACCTGCTTCTATCAACGTTCAATTTTGTTAACAATAGTTCTTGAGTTAAAAATGGGCATACGTATACACACACACACACACACACACACACACACACACACACACACACACATATATATATATATATATATATATATAGTCTATTCCAGAAACCCGAACTCTCACTTACCCGAATTCCAAAACACTGAAACGAAAAGGCCGACCACTGCATAACACCAGCATCCCAGAACACTGACTTTCCACTCCAGGTAAGTAACCACTTGGCCATTCTGACGAAAAATTAAAACTGAAGGATAGCAAACTCACCCATGTGGGGGGCTTCACCCCCCCAACTAAATATACCAACTCTGAGATTGCACTACCGAGGGGGTAAGGGGCAAATTTCAACAGAATGGCCAAGCAGTTACTTACCTGGAGTGGAAAGTTGGAGTTCTGGGACGTTGGTGTTGTGCAGTCATCGGCCTTTTTGTCTCTGCATTTTGGAAGTCAGGTAAGTGAGCATTCGGGTTTCTGAAAGGGACCCATGTACTATGTTTTTGCACTATTGCCTTATACGGCAGTTTCCCCTTTACAGTATGCATTTATACAGGGTTAGTTACTTTTTTTAGGAATGTGAACTCACCATCAGTTACGCTCTTCACCCAATGGTTCATTCACAGGTTTTCAGTATCTGTAGGATACATTTTTCAGCTGCAAATTCTCCTCTCCATTAGTCAGAGAAGGTCTCCTTTCTCCAAAGCCAGGAATGTTGGTAAATGTTGGGAGCAATGAGATCAGTGAATGAGATGTAACTGGTAGGAGAAATGATTGTACGTTTATACAGGCAACATGCTGATAACAATATAATTCATGCACATACTCCTTTTTTTTATAACCTATCTCTATAGCATCTACCTTAGTATTCTCCAAATGTGATACAGTTTATTTTGTTTCTGACAGTGGCTTTTGCTCAGAAAGTTCATCACCCTTGCATACTGCACAGGATCTCAGGTCTTTGCTGCAGTCATCCATGGAGTCTGAACCCTGTCACTGAGTATTGACAGGTGCATTCTACTCCTTTGAGTAGGACAGCCCTGAAGGAAAGGATATGGTCTGACACCAGGTAGTTTCAGGCCTGGCACTAATCACAGAGTTTAAACAGATTCTCCAAGGTATTCACCAATGGTTGAGGCTACAGTTTTTAGCAGTATCAAGAAACATAGTTGTGAAACTGGACCTGGCTTGTTCTGCTTTGCAGAAGAAACTGCATGACTTTGTATTGCACATGCAGATAGTTGTGGAGATGTTCTCCTAATATGGCAGGCTGCACCTTATGGAGTCCAGTGCATGGTTATCCCTTGAACTATCATTTCTATACTAACCTCACATGTAAAATTTAATCCTAGGCCTCCTAGGCAGTAGTTGCAAAGTATGTATCCAGCATTTTTGTCCATCATTTCGTGGTACAAACTCAGCATTTGTGCTGACATTTATACATGGGATACTACTATCAATCCCAGATTTACCTCCTATCGGTGCTAGTCTGTCTCTGGTTAATTTGCAGTACTTCACCAGTCTGTGTGCTTTCAGAAGGAATGTAGAAGGGGAACCTCTCCTGCCTATCATTTAAAACCATCATACTTCAGTCATCTGTGTTTCTCATGCTCATTCCTTAGTGTGCACACCGCTTCCATTTATTAGATTTAGACTTCTACTAAGGGCTAATGAACCCATCATCATATGCATCCCTGGTATAAACTCCCTAAAAACAGGCATCCCTACCACACACCCTCATCTCAAGTAGGAAAACAGATTCTAACCTTGGGCAACAATTCTCAGATGATCGCAGGTCTTTGTGTAAGTGCTGGAGCACATGTTGTTGCACATTAATGCCCATAGTATCTGCTGCATACTGCTATTACTGTAGAGGGTGGAGCTCATACTACAAATCTTCTGGTACTTAGCACAGAGGATTAAGATTATGAGCTGTTTACAAGGGTGCTTTATGTTTTCCTGGTTTGAGTCCCTTAGTCTCCATTTGCCTTCTGTTTGATACTGAGCAAATCAGTTACTCAGGCAGTACTTCTGGGCTGAGTCTGAAAAGGCATGTGTGGGCCAGTACTCTGAAAAGGCATGTATGCACCAGTACTCTGAAAAGGCATGTATGCACCAGTACTCTGAAAAGGCATTTGTGGATCAGTTCTCTTCACTGGTTAATAAACACAAATGGTCCTGATATATTGTCTGTCATCTTGGCACTGAAGTACTGTCTTCAGGGTCCACATATTTTGGAAGGGCAGGTAACATAAAGACACGGGGAGTGTGGCCATCAGTTACAAAGATTTTACACTGTACATTACTACTGATCTGTTGGCCATGCTTGGCATAGAGAGCAAATATGTCATCCTCTCTGAACATAGACAGAACCCATAAGAAAGGTGGTGGTGTTGCTAGTCTGTATTCCAACCACCTAACCCCCCCAACCCAATCCACCTCCCTCCTTCTTCCCTGCTGAGCTTCTAATAGCCAACTTTAAACCCAATCCCCACAAGACCTTAACAGCAGGTGCCATCTACATACCACCTGGTGACAATATACCCATACTAGAACAGATTCTAAACTGGTTATCTGACCACATCCCCAGTGAAACCATTATACTGGGTGACGTTAATATCAATTGGCTTACCCTTATCAGTAACTCCCCTTCTACCAGCATAAACCTATATGGTTTCACCTAGCTCATCTCCTCTCCCACATTCCTTAACAAATCCACCAACTCTAGCTCCATCATTGACTGGATCCTCATTACCAATCCTAACATCTATCCTCACGCTGAAACACTACCTGACTCCATCAGTGATCACTGCCCAATACAAACCCTCCGAATCTCCCCCCACATCCCCAAACCCCACAAATACAAAGAATCACAAAAACTCTCCACTTTTAATCTTGACACATTTAATCACACCTTTTCTCAAATAAACTGGACCACACTCTTTACATTACCCCTTGATGATGCTATCTCATTCTTTAACTCCACCTTTCTCAACATACTCAAGTCCCTTGCCCCTCCGCGTACTGTCAGAGTCAAATCTCACAACTCCCCCTGGCTAACATACACAGCCCATACTCTCATACAAAAAAGAGACTCTGCATGGAAACTCTGGTCCAAGACTAAATCTCCATGCCACTTCCAAACCTACAGGGAACTCCGAAATCTCACCAAAAAACAAATTAATCAAGACAAAAAGAATTTCTATCACCAGCCTCAGTCCTCACAATCCAGTAACCCTAAAAAATTGTGGAGCACTATCAACCAAATTCTCCACCCAGGTAATCCATCAACACCCAAACCCTGCCCCAATAACTCACCCCTCGAAACTGCCTCCTCCTTTAACTCCTATTTCATCAACACAATGTCAACTAATGCAGAATTCTCCCCCCGCACATTACAACACCACAAGATAACTCCCCCCTCTCCCTAAAAACAGTCCAAACTAGTACATTAAAAAACTCCTCCTCAAGCTCAAACCCTGCTCCCCATCAGCAGACAACCTACCATCCCTCTTCCTAAAACACGCTGCACCATACGTAGCATACCCAGTTGCCATCCTAATTAACTTCTCTATCACAGAATCAACTGTTCCAACTCTTTGGAAAAAATTCTATACAATTCCTTTACACAAAGATGGCAGTTCCTTAAAACTCTCAAACTTCCGACCAGTTTGTTATACTTTCACCCCTCTCCAAGGTCCTAGAACACTGTGTACACAAACAAATCATGGCCCACCGCCTACAACACAACCTGATCACCCCTACCCAACACGGCTTTCGTCCACACCACAGCACCTCCACTGCTCTCATCTCCTTCACCAATACCATCTCCCTAGCCAGAGACAACAACAAACTAATTTCTTGTCTATTCTTAGATCTGTCCAAAGTCTTTGACACTGGTCTCTCATCCAGTCCTTCTCTCAAAACTCTCTCAACTTAACCTTTCCCAAACAACTATTTCTTGGTTTAGCAGCTACCTCTCAGACTGGCACCAATCTGTCAAATGGTTCTCTGCTCTCTCTCCCTTTCTCCCTATTAAAACATGTCCCACAGGGTTCCATCCTTGGACCCCTCCTTTTTTAACATCTTTACCAATGAACTCCACAACTCCTGTCCCCAATCATCCCTCATACCCTCATACAGTATGCAGATGACTCTACCATTATATCTATAGCTGATAACCCAACTGAACTACTAACCTCAAACAAACATCATTTAACCACACTGAAACTTGGCTAACTCAACACCATCTCATATTTAACCCCAAAAAACAAAACTGCTACTCTTTCTCCCAAAATCCCACTCCTCATTTAAATCCTCCTTCACCATCTCTTTACTCAACAACACCATAATAGCTTCAGAAACCCATACCAAGCTCCTTGGAGTAATCATAGACGACCAGCTGAAATTTGACCTTCACACTGACCACAGTATTAAGAAAACCCATCTAAAGCTTGGTCTTCTTTATAGAAATAAAAAATTTCTCACTCCTGAAACTAGAATAATTCTAGCCAATGCCTACCTCCTCCCCAACCTCTTCTATAGCGCACAAATCTATACTAACCTCCAGTCTACACTTCTTTCCAAACTTGAATCTACCTACAACAAAGTGGCTAGATTTGCTGCAAACTTACCATCCAAATCTCACCACTGTCTGGCCCTCAAGTCACTACACTGGCTTGAGTTTCCAAACCACCCAGCTACTCATTATCCACTCCATTCTCAACAAACCATCCTCCTGTCCAAGTCTCTCTTCACTAGTCTCCCTCTATAATCCCGCTTGATCACTTAGAAGCTCAGATCAACATCTTCTACACATTTACAAACCTAACAAATGTGCAGGACAGAACTTATACAGCTACTCTCCAGTCATCCTCTGGAACAAGCTTCCCTTGACTCTAAGAAGCCTACCCCAGACCCACACCTTCAAGATCTCTCTTAAACACTACCTTACCCACCTCACCACTTGCCACTGCAACCTCCCCCTTGAATCTAGTACACATCATGGTCTCTTAACACCTCTCTCACCCTCCCTTCATCATCCTCCTATCCATCTCATCCTCCCTCCCTACTACCTATCAACCCCCCTCTTCCCCACACTCCTCCTTCCACCCACCCTCTACCTTTATACCTCAAGGCCTGCTCTCTCCTACCTACCTGTTGTCAGTAAGTACATAACCTTTCCCAACTCTTCGCAGGTTACCTATTTCATAGTAGGACCCTCACAATTGCTAATCCATAAACCTATCAACTCATAATCACCCCTCTACACTAACTGCTGCAAACCCCCAAATCCCACTGCTCCTACCCCCCCACTTATCCTACTTACATCACCCTCAACTACCCTCCATCTGCTCTGACTCCATTACAACACTAAGCTGCTATCTAACTGTATCTGTGTTAAACTCTCACTTGCCTTCCTTATTTAAATGCAATAAACAATCATTACTCTATTCGTGTATTTAGCAAAATTTGTGTTCCACTATTTTTGCATTCTTCTACTGTGTATTGTGTAAATAGCAGAATTTTTAATCTACTGATTTTGTATTCTTCTACTGTACATTGGAGCTTTTCTCCCCGGGCCTCCGCTGAAAAAGGGCTGTGTTCCAGTCAACAAATGTCAAATAAATAAAGTAAATCAGAAGTAACTATCACACCTTGTTTTTGTGTTCAGCCAAAGTCCTCTGGTAATGCTGTTGAAAATGCACTGCAGTAGTTTACGTATAATATTACAAAATCAAATTTGAGATCACGGGAGATTTCAGCACAGACTAGAATTTCTCCTCATATTCATTCTAACATCCCACGACACTTTGTTAGGACTGATGTAGCTAATTACACTGCTTAATAGAAGACAATTCCACATAGAAATCAAATGTCACTGGATCCTTCTACCTGCTCCTGACAATATTAGCAGCTATTGGTATTGCAACATACCACTGGTGTGCTCCCGCCTGTATATTTTCTATATGGATTCAGGGCAAGACACAGAAAGAGCATCAGCAATCCTCTAGAAATCTCAAGCAGTTTGATATGGGTATGTTCAGCCTTATACTCACTAGTAGGGAGTGGACTTTCTTACTCACCTTTCTTCTAGGTTCTACATTTGTATATTTCAGCTATACTTTTTCAGCTATCCCTCACAACTCTGGCCCTTGAAAGTCTGTACAGAGTCATGCCCAGAACTTGCACAAGATCACACCATTGAATAAAATGTAGCTGTACCAGACAGACAAACTGGAATCAATACCACAAAAATGGAAGTACTACCTCTCTTTACCACTTTAAAGACTATGAATTACAGCAAGACTACACTGCAAAACAACAAATAATGCTGCATTATTGTCTATCACCCCAGCTTCTAACCCACTGCGCGGTTTTCAAAACTATCCCAAGTTAACTTTACTAAAATCTTCTGCTGAATCTTAAACCATGCTCTCTCACTGCTTATTTCCTGCTACCATCATCTCTTACCTCCACTACTGTAATAAAGCAGTGTATACTTACCAAAAAAAAAAGTTATGTACTTACCATAACATACTATTTGTGTTGTCAATTTTCATTCATTCTTGACTGTTGGGTTTGGTTCCGATCCTTGGAACAGACTCAGCCATTATATCAAGCTTGTGCCGGCTAAAAACTATCAAGCTAAGGCTACCCATACTTCCTCTTTTCCCTTTACCTCAGATTGAGTTTGCCCAATATGAAGAAAATTATGGAAGCTCTGTCTGAGCAACAATCCTACTAGAGCCCCAGGACTACTTTTGAACCTCCAGGAGTCCCTAGGAGGGAGCCGGAGGGTGGGATGTGAAGAATGAATGAAGACTGACAACACAGATGGAATGTTATGGTAAGAATATAACTTCTTTATCTGATGTTATCAATGTTGCCAATCTTCATTCATTCTTGACTGTTGGGACAGAGTCCCCAACTACTTTAGATCCTGGGGGGCCCTAAGGAAGGATATTCCTGAGCATGGTAGAGCCAAAGGATGCTCTTCCCCTGGAGACCATGTCTAATTTGTAAAGAGTGATAAAGGTATGAGGAGTAGCCCAAGTTGCAACTGCACATATATCTTCCACAGAAGCTCTGGAACGAAAGACTACTGAAGTAATAACAGATCTGGTAGAATGAATTCTAACATTTGTTGGTAAATCAAGTTTATTTTGACTATAAGTAAATGTAATGCAGTCTCTCAACCATTTTGACAGAGTGACCTTTGAAACTGGTTTGCCCAATCTAGTATCTGAAAAGGATAGAAACAGTTGGCCTGATTTTCTGGATGATTTTGTTCTGTCCAAACAAAAATGTAATTGTCTGTGGACGTCCAACAAATGCAAGGAATATTTTCCTTTGTTTGAGAAATTTGGAAACAAGACTGGTAAATCTATGGTCTGATTGTTACTGGAGTCTGACACTACTTTAGGCAGAAAGGAGGGATTATTTCTGAGTGATACTCTGTCTTTGTGAAAAATTATATACGGATGCTTCACACACAGAGCCTGTAACTCTGAAATTCTCCTGGGAGATGGGATAGCTACCAGGAAGAGGGTCTTCCAAGATAAAAACTTGCGATCACAGGTGGCTGCTGGCTCAAAAGGCTGACAAACCAAACATTGCAACACCAAGGTTAAATCCCAAGGCACAATGGGACCTTTGCAAGATGGATTCAAATGTAAAGCGCCCTTAAGTAATGTTTTGCAAAGACGGTGAGACATCAAAGAATGATCATCAGATCCATTATGGAAATTCGAAATGGCAGCTAAATGAACTCTAATGGTAGAAGTTGATGCTTCCAATTGAAATAAGGTGGGTAAGTATTCCAAGACTTTATCGACTAGAGCTGTGAAAGGATCAAGACAGTTTTTATCAGACCAAACAGCAAATCTCTTTCATTTGCTAAGACAAAATTTTCTGGTGGATGGTTTATGAGAAGCCAGAAGTATCTTTTGCACTGGGGAGGCCAAATTGTTTCTCTTGGCAATTACTGGAAGTGGAGAAACCAAGCCGTCAGCTTGAGATTTTGAAGGTTGGGATGGACCAAGCCCTGAGGATGAGATAACAGATCTGAAGTTGGATCCAGAGTCCATGGGTAGTGAACTCGGTGAGGTCAGAGAAAGGGAAACCAGACTTGATGGAGCCAATAAGCTGCAATGAGAATCAGTTTGCTTCTCAACCATTGGGATTTCCTCAGAAATTCGGGAATTAGAGGGATTGGTGGGAAGGTATATAGAAGTCCCGGGGGCCAATCGTGGAGAAGTGCATCCCTCGAGGACTCCCCACGAGGGGGGATTAGGGTAAAGTAGCTGCTGCATTTGTGGTTTATGGGAGAGGCAAACAGGTCACAGCAAAAGATTCTCATTGCTACATTGAGATTGAGAGACCACTCATGAAGTAGAAGGATACTGTATATCTGCTTAGCTTGTCCACAATCACGTTGGAATTCCCCAGAATATGCATTACTATTAGAAAGCAGTTGAAGGCGATTGCCCATTGCCAAACAATGTTGACTTGGATAAGAGGTGGCCCATGGGGGCTGCTTTTGGAAAAGAAAGAATTAATCTGGCAGGTCCACCTAAATGCAGGGCAATGGCCAGGATTAAATGATTCACTCTCCATTGCTTACCTATTAAAACTAAAAGCAATGGAAAAGTAAACAATATAAAAAATATTTATATAAATTTTTTATATATACTTTCATTTTTATATAAACACCATTTTATAGATTTTATACTTTATGTGTGTGTTTATATTTACATTTATTTTCAACATTTTTGCACTTGTTAATGACATTAAAATGCTGGTTTTAAAGAGTGTCCATTTAAGAATACTTTTATGATTGCATTTCATGAATATTTATGAGTTCAGGCAGGTCCTTTTTAATCAGTGTGACAGGACTGGTTTATTACTTAATTAATACTCTTGCAGAATATACTTGAGTGTTTTTCTGGATTTGCTCTTATCTGATGAAGTTGAGAAGGTTCTTGATGAAAGCGCTTATCTCTTTGTTTTTTTGGTTTAATAAAAAGTGTTTTTATCGCTCCCAAAGTGTTTTGCGGCCCTTTACTACAAGTTTTACTTGAGTTGCTGAAGTGTGTGGTTCCAGGAGTGCTGACTTTGTTTGCCTACAGTTTGTGGACTTTTGTGCTTCTTTGGAAACTCTTAAAGTTTCCCAACATAGAGGATAAGACCTGGATCCCCCCTGTTTGTTGATGTAACTGACTACTAACATGTTGTCTGACTGGATAGCAATTGAGGCAAGGTGCTTATGGGTGCTTACTCAATATTCTATTGTCGATATATTGCATGTTCACTGCATTTGAAACTTGACCATGTGTAAACAAGGGCAGACTGGAATGCTTGTAACACTAAAAGCAGTGCCTTCAGTTCTAAGACATTGATATACTGATTGGTCTCTTGAGGGGAACAAGTGCCTTGGACTATCTTTCCCGTAAAATGCCCCCCCCCACCTATCAGGGAAGCATCTGTGGTCACTATGGCCTTGGGCTGAGAGGTGCAGTTCTCTTCTAGCTTCATCCACCAAGATAAGTCCTGTCTGTAGCGGTTTATGAGGCTTCAATGGGACACTAGGTGAGTTAACAGTGACCATTGTGATGCCAGGAGCCACTGAAGTAGCCTCATTTGGTACCTCGTCAGAGGGACTAAAGTGATTTTCGCTGCCATGGACCCAAAAAGTTGTAAAACTAGATGAGCAGGAACTTTGTGTTGAGAGACTATCACTTGAAGCTGCAACCTCAACTTTACCAGTCTGTGATGAGGAAGGCAAGCCATGCAGGATTTTGTGTTTAGTTTTGCTCCGATTAATTCTATGTCCTGTGTGTGAGATAGTTATGATTTGTCTCTGTTTATTGAAATGCCTAAGAACTCGGTAAGACATAGAATGGAGTCCAAGGTGGAAAGCAGCAGATGCCTGGTGGGGGCAGTGAGGAGCCAGTTGTCTAAATATGGGCACACACGGAATCTCTGTAGCTTTAAGTGAGCTGCTACAACTGCCATACATTTGGTGAACATCCTGGGGGCTGTAGTGAGTCCAAAGGGCAGTGCTAGAAATTGGTAACGACTGGCTCCTAGCCAGAAGAAGAGATATCTTCTGGAGTGTTTGTCCATGTTTATGTGGTAAGACGCATCCTGAAGTTCTATGGAGTACATCGAATTGTCTTTCTCCAGAAAAGGAAGGATAGACTGAACCGTGACCATCCAGAATTTTGTTTGTTGCACAAATTGGTTCAATACACTGAGGTCTAAGTTTGGCCTCCAGTCCCATCTTTTTTGGCACTAAAAAGAATCTTGAGTAAAATCCAGATCCTATCTAGTCTGGTGGGTCTGCTTGGATGACTCTTTTTTTGAAGCAACTTTTGAATCTCTAGTGCTGGTATATCCCTCTGACTGGGTGGCACATCAGGGATTCGCCTTTGTGGTTTGGGAGAAAGACTGAAGGGAATATGGTAACCTCTGGCAACTACTGTCTGCACCTAGGAATCTGATGTTATAGAGTGCCAGGCTGTGTGGTACAGAGAAAATCTTCCCCTGACTGTTTCCAGAGGTAAGCAATCTGCCACCGCTATTGAGCCCTGGTAGGGTTCCCCAGAAAAGGAATCCCTGGATCCCTGGTTGCACTGACTCCCTCTGCCATGGGAGGGGGTGTCTTCCTGAAGAGATCACCCTCTGCCCCAGGGGGAATACTCACCATGTGTGTCTCGAAAAGGCCCTTGGGTGAACCACATCTTTCCACTCCTCTGATTCCTGAAGTAAGGTCGCTGAGGAGTGGAAAAACACATGCCCACAGCAGAAAGGGTCTTTCCATCCTTCTCACACCTGGCTAATGTGTCTCTGACTTTTGGGTCAAACAATGAAGTAGCATTAACAGGAGCATTGACAAAGGAAGACATAAAGGGGTCCGCAAAATCACACAAGCGCATCCAGTTGTGGCGCCTAATGACAACGCCTGTACCCACTGCCCTGGACATCCCTTCAGCTGTATGTGCATAGATGAGTTGGAGATCGACTCTAGGGTGGCAAGCTGAGAGGCAACCTTATCCCAGACCTCCTCAGACACTGCTCCTGCCAAGGTATCTGAAAGCTGTTGTCAGATCTCTTTGGAGTCCGGTGAAGTGTACCAAGAAGTTCAAGGACCGAATAGTGAAAGTCATTGAAGCAAAGACTTGCTTCCCAAATCTGGCCATCATCTGAGACTCTTGCTTTGGAGGATGGACAGTTGAACTCTCTTCAGCAAGTTCCTTTTTAGTAGCTGCTGCCACCACCATGGCATCCACTGCTAGACCTTTTGACCAATGGGGCTGATCCTCTGAGGCTAAGATAATTTTGTCCAGTCTCCGGGGAATTGGCTGTACGGTGTCAGGAGCCTTCCATGCATGCTGCACAATGAGTTTAATTAGTTCATCTGCAGGTGGGGTCACCCAAGAAGTAGATGGCTAAACACAAAAAGCCTGCAAGAAGACAGATTCCTCGGAGGGTGGTTTTGAGGACTTCCAATCACCCCTCTCTTTCAGAATCTTCAGGATGTCTCCAAAGGAGGCATTTTCAGGGGGTGATCGTGGGGATCCTTCCCCTTCATGAACATCTGTATCTTCAGTGACCGATTCTTCTGGAGAATCCAGGTGCTTCCTCTTGCATGATCTCTTATGGGGTGGCTCCTCAGGGGGGAAGGTCTGAGGAGGACTCCTAAGATAGGGGACCCTGCAGTAGGGAATCTTGGTGCTCTTGTGCCCACTGTCCCAAGGTAGCAGACTGTGACAGCTGGGAGCCAGAGGATACATAAATATGACACTCTGATGGAGTGGTTCCAACTGTCAGCCTGTTGAGGCTAGGGGTCTCTCCATAATCTGGAAGGCAGGCCTGCCCAAAGAGGGATGGGAGTCTGGAACTGAGAAAGACAACCTTGGAACTGGGGTCACACCCCGCTCTGAGTCACCCCCAGAGTAAGAGCCGAGAGAGGATTCGTAACTGCCAGGGCACCAGGAACCATAGCCAGCAATATGGAAAAAATCGGAGCTGATCCACGGATCCCAGAGCCTACAGCCAAATCTCAGTCCCATGGGTGTGACGGCTCCAATGGAGCCAAAGACCACAGAGTCAGTTCTGTTACCAAGGTGAGATCCACCGTCGGTAATGAAGTAGCTGGCACTGGGAACGTCAAAGTAGTGGGCTCCAAGACCTGCAGAGAGGTTGAAGGAGGAAGATATGCTGGAGTCCTGGGAGAGTAAACCTCGGCTCTGGGAGGGAGGTCCAAGAGGGAGCAGGAAGACTTCTGGCTGCCAAGAGCTGATCTACCAATCTAACTACGTTCAGTTCTGAAAGACTTCTAGAGGAATGGATGGACATTCCCAAAGGCGATTCTGGTCTGTCTACAAAGGGACTTAACTGCTAACCAAAAAGGGGTCTATAGATGGGGAGTATCTAGTCCTGGGGGGTACTTAGTATCTCGACCTTCGGCACCATGGTCTGCTGAACAGAAATGTGCTTGTCAGGGAAAGATGGAACTGAAATGTTTGAGGAGACTATTGTCAGTGCCGTGGAGGTCATCAGTACCAAAGACAGGGTTGGTACCATAGGAGTCTGGGTAGTCTCAATGATACACAGCACCATGGGGGATTTAACAGGTTTCAGTGCAGGAGCAGGAGTCAGTGAAGTCTTAGGAACTTTAGGCTTTTGCTTCAATGGATGAGTTAAAACCTGAGACTTTGGAGTCTTAGATTCATGTACCTTGGGGGGAGGATGGTACCGAATGGCTCCGTTTGTTTGTAATCTGTCCTGGGAGCTTTAGATGTCTCCACCTCGATCTTCACTAAATGGGCATTTTAGCAATCTCTTAAGAACAAGTTTGTTTCATCTCTCTGCAAGAGTATGAGCACTGAAACCCTTGCAGAGTTCACACAGAGGTTGTATCTCAGGATGAGGGACACCCAAGCAATAAATACATGAAAGATGCTCATTAGAATTAGGCATCTTTCTGTCAGAGTCCCTACATTGTTTGAATCCTGTGGTTCCCTTCTGCTTTTCTGCCATTTTTCTAGCATGAAAATGGCATGTGTGCATGCATTCACACACACACACACACACACACGCACACACACACACACACACACACACACACACACACACACACACGCTCACTCACAAGACACAAACACTCATGAAAACAAGAAGTACAGAATAAAGGTTTTATTTTTTTTTAATACCAACAATGGTACTTGATGATTACCCACAAAGAGGGTAAGAGAAAAATGTAGGAGGGAAGGAAATAAGGATACCACTGATGGTACCAAAGAAATACCAGCAGGTAGAAGGAAAGGAGGGGCCTATACCAATGATGGCAAGCAGAATACATAGAAAGTAAGAAAAAGGTAGATACAAATCACTCTCAACTAACGAGAACCTTAGAGAGCAAGAGAAAGAAGAAACGAGCAAAAAGGTTAGACAAAAATAGTTGTACAATCAAAAAAGTGTAGCACTTAGCTGACAACACAGCTGATGCATCCGATTGTCTACGTGGCAAACGAGATCTGAGGTAAAGGGAAGAGAGGCAATATGGGTAGCCTTAGTTTGAGAATTTTTGGCTGGTGTGAGCTTGATATAATGACCAAGTCGGTTCTGAGGATCGGAACCGAACCCAAGAGTCAAGAATGGATGAAAATCGACAGCATCAGATGAAATGTTTAGAAACTTTTGATCTCAGACGTAATAATGTTTTTAAATAAAGCACTATTTTCAGCTGCCATCATTAACTGTTGCCAACTAGCCTTTTCTCTATCTTGTTTTTAAAATGTTGGAAAGATGTGTATATTCCCTGGCTTACCTGTAACACTAACACTCAGAAATTACTGTTAGAAGCTCAAGGGCACAGTTTCCACTCTGGTCATGGAAATGGCACAGTGCTCCTTCGCATAAATGAACATACTAAGCTGAACTACAGCAGGGATATTGAAACTTTGCTCCTTGGCTTACTGAAGGCAGTTGATTTCATCAATTACATTCTTCTTCTTCCAAGCAGACTCCTACTACAGGACTGTTTGAACCTACCAGCCAGTAGTTCAGCAACTACCTGGAAGGCAGATATCAAGCTACCAGACTGGGTGATACAGCCTCTATCTGCCAGTTTCTCTGGGTACTCCTCAGGGGTCTGGCTTGATCCACTTCTATTTCCCAAATTTTTTGTATAACAAATGCAAACACTGTGGTGCTTCCAGGTTAAGCCAGTATGTAGAAGACATGGCATAACTTAGTTTGTCCTTTACTGTGTTAGCTATACAGTCAATGTTTCTGAATTAATTTAATTTTGTTCAGGCCTGGGTGCATGTCACATGTCTGTACTATGACATCTTAAGAAACAAAATGCATGCTTTGTGCAACTGTACCAGCTTCTTCTCCTCCTACTCCTGATAATTTGCTTATTACCGCTGTAGATCACCAACCTAGGTGTAAAATCTGAACTGTCAGCTCAAGTTTGACCTCCATATTAAGCACAGCATTGCAGAAAACAGTGAAAGGTTTGACTTGTTATACAGGAACCTGGCCTTTATAATTAATTATACCACGACAACTGCAGCTTATGTTTTCCTGATGGTCAGCCAACTACATGCCTTCCATGAATTAACAAGTCTGAAAACTACCATCCATAAACTTGAGCTAACTCATTTATTGTTTTTATTTATTGACATTTTCACAGCAAGAGTTTTCTGGTTCAATCCTCAGCTGGGGTGCCTTCTGTGTGGAGTCTGCATGTCCTCCTGTGGTTGGTTTCCTCCGGGTG
The DNA here is from genome assembly GCF_019279795.1 of Protopterus annectens. Lineage (NCBI taxonomy): Eukaryota > Metazoa > Chordata > Ceratodontiformes > Protopteridae > Protopterus > Protopterus annectens. Next base: position 419,397,070 of record NC_056742.1, read on the forward strand.
CTCCGGTTTCCTCCCACATCCCAAAGACATGCTGTAGGTGGATTGGACACTTTACATTGGCCCTAGGAGAGAGTGTGAGTGTGTGTGAGTGTGAGTGTGAGTGTGAGTGTGTGAGTGTGAGTGTGAGTGTGTGTGTGAGTGTGTGTGTGTGTCTGTGTGTTCTGTGGAAGGTTGGGCGCTGGGCTGGCAACTCCACACCATAAAACTCCACTGCCAATCATGAGCAGACAGGTGATCTGCTGTGGCGACCCCTAACCAGGAAAAAGCCGAAAGAAGAAGATTGACATTTGTTAACCGGGCTGGTCCAGCTGGGCCAGAGGCCTGTTTTCAGTGGAGACTCGAGGAGAAAAGCTCCAGTTACATAAAAAAATTAAGGATTACATAGGTAACAAATAGCAAGTAGCAATACCAAGTGGCACTCCCAAAACACGTTAGTACTAATTTGATCATAATCAAACATATTTAGATTGCCCTAAGAAAAAAATCACAATAAAATAAATAGATGAACTTTTTAATATATGTACAAGCAAGTTATATACAAGTGATCAGATTTATTGCCTAGGCTTCCTAGGAAAGTATATTTGTTTACAGTAACTCAGAGTAAAGAAGCACCATTAGAAAAGGGGAATTAGATAGGTTCTAAGCAGGGACAAGATCTGGTGTTGAGAAGGTAAAGTTTGAGTTCCTTTTTAAAGTGTGCAGGGTGTATGATGGAGCGTATGTATAGAGGAAGTTTGTTCCAAGTGTGGGCTACTGAGCAGTTGTATAGTAGTTTGCCTGTGTTCTTCTTTGGATGCTCTACATTCAGAAGTTGCTGGTTAGAGGTGCGGAGGGTTCTAGAAGGGTGTTGGTAAATAAAAACGTAGTGAGAGCTGGATAGGAAGAAGGTCTGTGTAGAATAAAGTATATAACTTCAAATTGAGAAAGTAGCAGTAGTTGAGGGAATTTAAGTCATTGTAATGAGTTTAGGGCAAGGCAGTGATTGGAGTTGTAGGGAAAGTTAGTAATGAATCTAGCAATTTTGTGGTAAGTTTGTTGCAGTTTGTTCAAGGTAGTAGCTTGTATATTGGTTAGTATTGGGGCTGCGTAGAGAAGTGTGGGAAGGAGGAAGGACTGTGCTAGGGAGAGTCCAGCATTTGAAGTAAGAATTTTTTTATTGCGATAAAGTAGGCCAAGTTTCTAGTGTGTTTTTTTATTCCTTGCAGTAAGTGCAAGTTGAATTTGAGTTTATCATCAATAATGACGCCTAACACTTTAGTGTGTGGTTCAGGTTTTATGGTAGTGTTGTTGGAGGATGTTATAGTAAATGTGGATTTATGGTTTGAAAGTGAGCGGGGAAGAAAGAGCAAGAGCTTGGTCTTCTTGGGGTTAAGGATAAGAAGACTGTCAGATAACCATTTTTCTGTGGATTGAAAGGAGCTTTGAGTAAGGGTGTGAAGGTCAGTAATACTACTGGAGATGGAGATGAGTGTAGAGTCATCTGTATATTATGTAATACTACTGGAGATGGAGATGAGTGTAGAGTAATTTGCATATTATGTAATGCTACTGGAGATGGAGACGAGTGTAGAGTCATCTGCATATTATGTAATACTACTGGAGATGGAGACGAGTGTAGAGTCATCTGCATATTATGTAATACTACTGGAGATGGAGACAAGTGTAGAGTCATCTGCATATTATGTAATACTACTGGAGATGGAGACGAGTGTAGAGTCATCTGCATATTATGTAATACTACTGGAGATGGAGACGAGTGTAGAGTCATCTGCATATTATGTAATACTACTGGAGATGGAGACGAGTGTAGAGTCAACTGCATATTATGTAATACTACTGGAGATGGAGATGAGTGTAGAGTCATCTGCATATTATGTAATACTACTGGAGATGGAGATGAGTGTAGAGTCATCTGCATATTATGTAATACTACTGGAGATGGAGATGAGTGTAGAGTCATCTGCATATTATGTAATACTACTGGAGATGGAGATGAATGTAGCGTCATCTGCATATTATGTAATACTACTGGAGATGGAGATGAGTGTAGAGTCATCTGCATATTATGTAATACTACTGGAGATGGAGATGAGTGTAGAGTCATCTGCATATTGTATAAGAGAAGACTGTCTGCAAGAAGTGAAGAGTTCATTTGTAAAGATGTTAAATAGAAGGGGACCCAAGATTGAGCCTTGTGGAACACCAGTTGGAACAGATATATAGGGAGAGCAGGAGGAGAGCCATTTGACAGATTGGTGCCTACTAGAGAGATAGCCGGAGAGCCAGGCAAGGGAGGTAGTAGATAGGTTGTGGTTAGATAGCTTAGTAAGGAGGATAGAGTGAGAATCTGTATTGATGGCTTTGGAAAGGTCAAGGAAGAGGCAGGATATCAGTTGATTGTTATCAAGGGCTTTGGCTATGGTATGAGTGAAAGACAGGAGGGCGGTGGATGTGCTGTGGTAGGGACAGAACCCATGCTGTGTGGGAGTGAGAAGGTTGTGTTGGAGGAGGTGGTTGAGAAGTGAGTGAATGCATTTCTCAAATATCTTAGAGAGGGGAGAAAGAATAGCAATGGGACGATAGATGGATCAGTAGAGTTACCACCCTTATGTAGTGGGATAGTAAAGAAGGATTTCCAGATAGCAGGAACTGTGGCTTCTTGTATAGATCTGTTAATGAGAATGGATATGGGATAAGCTATAGATTTAGCAGCAAGTCTGAGGAATATTGGAGGTAGGTTATCAGTAGAGGGAGAACATGGTTTAAGTTTTAGAAGAAGAGATTTAATATAAGTTGACACAGGTGTAAATGAGAAGAGATTCTGGTTGTGGGGGTTGATGGGGGTAGTGGTAGTTGCAGTGTTAGAGGGAGTAAGGTTTTGGATAGTGTCAATGAAGTGTTTGTTGAGTAGAGTAGCAATTTCCAGAGGAGATTTATTGGGGTAAGGTGAGGGGTTAGAAGGGCTGTCAGGGTAGAGTATTTTGTTGAGTAGTCCAGAATTTGCGAGTGTTGGATCTGTTGTCTAGCTGAGAAGAGTTGTAGTAAGATTTTTTGGCTTTAGTGACTAATTTCTTGATTAGGTTACGTAGTTGTCTGTATTTATTTAGAAGGGGAATATGACTAGTTTTAAGCCATGCCTTCCAGGTGCTATCCCTGTTATGCATCAGTGCTCTAGTATCTTTGGAGGGACCATAGAGCATACTTTGATTTAATTCTAATTTTCCTGGAGGGAGCAAGGGAATTAAGGGTATGTAGGAAAATGTTGTTAAATTTACTGACTGCATCATCAAGAGGGATGTGTTTAAGGATGGACCAATCAAAACTAGATAGTATGGAGTTAAATTGGGAGTTTTTGACGTTAGAGAGCTTACAACAGTCTCTATATAGGTGGGGTTTGTGTGCCTGGGAGGTGTGTCTGAGGATAGAGGTGGGGAGATGATCACTTAAGGAGTCAGGAAGGGTATGTGGGCCATAGTAGAGGTGGGGGGAGTTAGTGAGTATCCAGTCAATGGTGGAGCTAGAAGATAAGTCAGGAATGCACTCTTACCTCCTGGTAAACATTCCCACGTGGGCCATAGTAGAGGTGGGGGGAGTTAGTGAGTATCCAGTCAATGGTGGAGCTAGAAGATAAGTCAGGAATGCACTCTTACCTCCTGGTAAACATTCCCACTTGCCCTTCTATAAAGCCTTAAGTAAGTTTATATGGCTAGAATTACTTAATTTCCTGCAGCTCTCCCAACTAGCAATGGCCCATAGTATGCTGTACTCCAGTAACTCCCAACATTTTCTAAGATACTTATTTGGTACATCATCTCACTGCTACTTCACTGCACATGTTTGTCATTAGTGCAAGTCAAATACTGTCTGCTATTAGACAAAGAGCCTCAACCTGCAGTTGTCTGCACATCCAGACAATGGAATAAATTCTGGAAGCTATGGAAACTTACCTCCAGATAAGGACTTAACTTGACCACCAAATTTCATGTAGCCAGTAACTGTCCATATAATTTTCCATTACTTGAACTAGCCTAACAATCACAAAGCCCCCACTGTTTTGGCAGTCTGCATATATTTCAGCAGGCTTACATCAGTAATTATGGAAAAGAGAAAACAGCAACCATTAAAAGATCGAAAATGTAAGGCTGAATACACAATACACTGACAAAAACATTTACCAACGGTAAAAGTAACAAAAACAGCCTATATAATCACTTTCTGTAAGAAACATAAACAACTAACATACATATAGAATAGAAGCATTTTTGTAGGGGTTAAGCCAGCCTGCACTACCTATGTTGGTGAGCAAGCGCCCCATCTTATATATGCCAGTTCAACAGTTGCAGAAACATTGATGCATGAGATATATGTGAGTCGATCGATTGTGCAATTCAAATATTGTGCGTTTGGCATTCTTTGCAACATCAAAAATCAATCTCTTAAATGCATGTTTGATATTTTAAGCTGCAAACAGCAGCTGAATTTCCATCGCTGCTCAGTTTAACTATCCTATATCTCCTTTATCTGCCTCACGTGCTCTTATTCGTTACCTCAAACCTTTGTTAGTCACAGCTCATTTCCTGTGTTATTACTCGCTGCCACTACTCTTGCCGTTATATCTCCTAGATCCTATTATCTGCACCACCTGTCCTTTCCCTACCTTTCTGCCATAATCCTTAACTCTGCATATTTCCTTTCTGCTTACTCTTTGCTGAATAACCAAGTCATTGATCCAAGTTTTATCTGGTTTGCAGTCTCCTCCAGCAGGTGGCTACACCATATTTAAAACAAATGCATCTATTACTGTACTATTCAGTCTATATTTCTATACCACCATCACTTAATATTTTGTATATGTGTGTGTCATTGCATTTGACAAGTAAAATGCCAAGTTTGCTGTTGATGCATACATTTGCTCTTCATTGTATATACCATTGTCACGACTGTCTATGTTCTTTTTGGCAATTTATATATTACACATTTATATATTACACATTTATATATTACACATTTATATATTACACATTTGCTCTTGTTTTTGTTAGATCATATGCATCACACCAGTGAAAATTTGACACTGTAAATATTGTATATATAAAGTTCATCTCCACAGCAACTTTAGGCACATGTATCTGTCTCCCTCATTGTAAAAATAGTTGTACATTTGTTTGTACATATTAATACAATTTTTCTGGGAATTGTTGATTTGTGGATTCTTTAATTGACTTTTTTCTATGTTTGGAACTTGTCATTGCCTTAAATTGACTCTGCACATTTTGACATCAGTCATAAATAAATAGGTAAATATGTTCTCTTTTTCTGGTTAGTTTATTATTACTTGGTCTGGCTTTTGTGAAATAATGTACACAAGTAGCCACTTGTCACTGTAAAACATTGACTACAATGCATATGATTCTCATTTCCAGATGCTCAGAAAGATTATGCCATATTAATTGTGTTCCTGCATCAGCTTTATAGCTTTAAGTGCAACATATTACTGAAGATGCCTGCATTACTTATACTTTTGAGCTTATTTCAGAGTCATCTTTGTGAGAAATAAAATGCAGAACTTTTATACTGACAGCAGCTGTTGCTTGGTTGTAATTGTTGTGTTTCTTATTTGATAAACAGGCAGATCCCAGTCAGGGGTGTAGCTAGGATTTTCAAATTTGTACTCACAGCTCTCAAACTGCTACCCCCCTCCCCAGCCAAGCTACGGCCATTCTCGTAATTCACCGTTCGCTCTTTTAGTGTCGATGAAGAGGCATTCATTGTAATGCCTCTTCAGTAATATAATATAAATTCACTCAAACTTGGTTCCTTGAATTGAAAATTAACCTGAAATGTCAGTTCTTTGAAAAATGCAGCATGGTAGTTGGGGTAGAGAATTTATGCTTTTGTTTTCTGTAACTAAGGTACAGGTTTTGAGCTTGAGTAAATTACTAACCACCTGCTACCCCTAACTAGGATGTTTCATTCATACACACACCCCTACCTACCTCTTAGTGCAAGAAATATGGACAAAGCCTAAAATAAACAGGGACAGATATTAAATAATGCTCGTGAACTTAGAAAGTTGCTAGAACAGGATTTGTGCTAGTATGAGAAAGTTGCTAGAATAACAGGATTTGTGCTAGTATGAATTTTTCTAAAGGACATGAAGTCTGAAACTCAAATGTCTGTCATTATTTAGCAACTTCAGCCTTCAATGATTTTCTAGAAAATCACAAAATTTATGAGGAACAGACAAAAATATGGGGCAAAAATCTGGACATTCTGCAAAATTTGGACAGTTGAGAGGTATGCTACCTACCACACACACACACACACACACACACACACACACACACACACACACAAAATACCTCTCAACCTCTTAGAGCAACAAACTCATAAATAAAACTGAGGCAAAGGCCCAAAAATAAGGACATTTTTTTAAATATTGCTCTTATAAACTTAGAAAAGATAATAGAATATTAGTAGGTCTTGCATTAGTACAAATTTTCTGAAAGGTATGAAATCTGAAACTCAAATGTCTGCCATTATTTTCTAACTTCAGTCTTTAACAATTTGCCAGAAAACTGCAATTTTATGAAAAACGGACCAAAAATGTGATGCAAAAATATAAAATTGCCAGACAATACAGCTGGGAACCTGTCAAAGAAGGGACACCATTTTAATATGAGCACAGTTAACTTAGAGCAGCTAACAAAATTAGAGAATCTACATGCATTTCTGAAATAAAAGTAATGTACAACTCTGATCATTACAGTTATTTATAAAAGTAAACCCTCCACGTTTTCTTCCAAAATTGCTATTTTGCGGAGAGATTATTAGGGGGAGAGCAACATTTTGAGCCAAAATTGGGGACAGTTGAGAGGTTTGGATATTCCTAATTCTATAAAGCGATTTATTTGCACATACCTCTCAACCTCTTAATGCAGGAAATCTGGACAAGGCCAAATATATTGGGGGAACATACAAACAGTACTAAAAATTGACCTTGTATAAACTTAAGACAGTTGATAGAATATCAGGTCTTGCTTTAGCATGCATTTTTCTGAAGATTATGACGTCTGAAACTTAACGTCGGTCATTATTTAGTGACATCATTCCTAAATGATTTGCCAGAAAAGTTTTATTTTGCATTTTACAGCATGAACACAAATAAATATCTGCTAAACAAAGCAATGCAGTCTCACAATGAAACTAGACTTAGCATTAAAACTTCTCTGCCCTTGAAACTCACATTCATTGAGACAGCATTGAAACCCACATTCAAAGAAAATGCATTTTGCCAGTGGCAGATAAAGTAACTTTGGGCTGTTTTCAAATCATAGGCCTCTTGCACATGAAATATACACATGCTCGTTGATACACCTTCCATCATAAAAGTCTACTCAAACTTCTACAGTCCACCAGTATCAGTAAATATGCACAATCTCTGAACTAGTAAAAGCCATCTACATAATTCCACATTAGAGAAATCTGTAACTAATGAAGAGGCTGCTGCTAGCAAACAACTTTATATTTCATGGTTTCCTCTACAAATAATGTGCCTGTTGCCCTTGAGGAATAAATTGCCTATGTTGCATTAAAAACAATGATACGCTAGTAATATTGCAATAGGGAATGGATGGCAAACTGATAACAGGTTCATAGTTGCTACTAGATATCTAAACGGACTACAGCATCCACCCCCCTTTACAACACAGTACAGTATCAGCAATGCATCTACCTACTGTGGGAGAAGAACCCACAGCCTTCTGCGTCAAAAGCAAGTACACTACCTGTTGTGCTATTAACAGTACAAGCAGACTATGCATAAGCAGCACTAAACTTAAGTTCCCCTGCAGCTCTCAGCTCCTTGTAAAATGTCATCACTCAGCTGTATCTCTGAACTTTGCAGCACAAGAAATCTGGAAAGCGCCAACATTTATTGGGGGGGGGACACATTTTAAACATTGCTTGTATAATTTTGGAAAGTTGCTAGAATAAAATGCTGCATTATCACCATGCATGTCTTGAACCCAGAACCATATGCACTATAGTCAGTGCAACATACCACTATGCTAAATCAGCAGTTTGAAAAATAGGAAGACAAACTTAATGACTATCATTTAGATAGCTCTCAACCTCTTAGCACAAAAAACCTGGACAAACAAAGCCAATAATGAGGGAATACAAGTTCAGTTCTCACTTCACACCTTAGCACAAACAACCTGGACAAACAACAAAAACAATAATGGGAGAAATACAACTTTAGTTCTCACCATAGCTCACAACCATTAGAAAAGCAAATTTGAACAAAGTTCAGAAATGGTGGTGGTTAGGGACTTTAGGCTCTTCTTACCCTGAAGCAAAGGTACAGTGTTTGAGCCTGAACACCTATAACCTGCAGGTGTATTATGTGGGACACACACACACACACACACACACACACACACACACACACACACACACACACACACACACACACACAGCCTTCCACCTCAGCGCTTGCATACACACACACACACAGCCTTCCACCTCAGCGCTTGCATACACACACACACAGCCTTCCACCTCAGCGCTTGCATACACACACACACACACACACACACACATACACACACACACACACACACACACACACACACACACACACACACAGCCTTCCACCTCAGCGCTTGCATACACACACACACACACACATACACACACACACACACACACACACACACACCCTTCCACCTCAGCGCTTGCATACACTTACTTCAATTGATTGCGATGATCCTATACTTCATTCCATTTGCTTGTTTTCCGCTTACACACTTCAATTGCTTGCCTTCCACACACACTTACTTCAATTGATTGCCTTCCATTTGTGAACGCTCTTGCCTTCCAACTCAGTGCTTGCACACACTTACTTCAATTGACTGCGATAATTCTCTGTTCATTGCGCTTGCCTCAATGATAATCCTCTGTTCGTTCGTTGCGCTTGCATACTTCTGAATGCTCTTGTCAGTTCCAACTCAATGAAAATCCATTTGCTTGTTTCCCACTCGCAGCCAGCCGGACATGATGTGAGCTCACTTGCGACTGGCTGGTATCCTCCTTAAAGGAGCCAACACCTCCTTAAATGTACGTTTTTTTTTTTTTTTTTCAAAAAAGCTACCCCCCTTTTAAAAAAGTTGTACTGAAATCAATACAGTGCGTATGCCTCCCGACGTCCCTGATCCCAGTGAGGCGAGAGCTTTTTCATGGATGACTCTAGCAAGATAATACAAAAGTGTATGCAGCACGTATAATCATATAAGAAAGAGAAAGAGCAAATTGTTTAGCTCCTACAGAACTAAGCACCATTAAACAGAATCTACAACATAAACTATATTAAATACAATAATTACCAGTGTAGCAAGCAGTTATTTTGTACAAGGATGGTACTGCCCACATCCATACCTGTAGCATTTTATTTATTTTATTATATAATTTACAAAACATTGTCGAATAGATCAGATCATGCATGGGGTGTGGTACAGGTTGAAATATATGATAAGTAGATAAGCTACGTTTGAGGAAGGTTGGGTATGGTTAAGATGATGTAGGATTACTGTTGTGAAGTGTGTAAGGTCTGTGGCTGGATAGAGGTTGAATAATTGAATAAATAAATGATTAAAATGTATGAGCCATCAGTTTGATTTAGTATGTTCTGCAAGTTTATTCATCATGTTTATAATGCCCTAAATAACCTTAGACCTACTCACCTAATAGGTCTGATCAGGAACAGGGCCAGCTTTTGGTCAACTGGTACCCTAGGCAAAAGAGCTCCACAGCACCCCCCCCCCACACACACACACCACCTGGTGCCCTTATCCTGGTCTGCTTACAACATCCAGATTACTTTCTTCCTTTTTCCACAGTTTGTCTTACTCTTCAGTTTTTCCTGTATTCATTTAACATATTTTAAAGAAGCCATCCCTTTACTATAAAAAAAATAAACAAATAAATACTAGAAAAGCACCCCTACTATAGTGACACCCTAGGCAGCCACCTAGTTGGCCTATGCCTTAGGACAGCTATGATCAGGAAACTCGTTAGCCCATAGGGACTGCTGGATATTCCTCAGATTTGCTTTATTTCCCCTGGATTTGGATAGTAGCTGCCCCTGTGCTGATGGTCTACCTGTCCAAGTGGTGTAGATATCGTAAAAAAAGTTAAAACCTAAAAGACATTTTTTAAGGAAGTTTTTTATGAAATTTAGTTTACAAATTGAGATAATTTCTGAGTGTTGTTTTTGTACATTTATATTGTTTCCATTTCAAGCTTTCCTGTATTTGTATGTTGTGCCTTGGGTCTTAAAAGGCAATATACAGACATAAATGCCATACAGACTTAATCATGGTAAGTGACTAGCCTGTCTTAATCAGGAGTTCATACAGTCTGGCAACTGAATCTGATTAGGAAGAAGACATTGGCAGGATTAAAGTGGGATAAAATTACACTCTACAGTGAGAAAAGAACTCAGAACTTAGATACAAGTAGTAGGTAGTGATAGACATAGCTTTATTTGGTGACACTTTTGTAGCAAACAGCACATTTAGGACTGAGACTTGGTGAATATTAAGCCCATTGAAGTAATTTATGATATATTGTGTAAATGGAGGACTTTCTTTCCTCAGCATACCATGCTACGGAGTCACAGTGTTCATTGTGGTTCTTTCCTGCCTTGCCAGCCATCCCAGAATGCAGGTTAGCAAAGCATTGCCATTTTATAGTTTTACACATTTCATGTTGCTAAGCTTTTTAGAATTTTTGTTCTTTTGTATTCATAATGGCCCTGGAGCCTTTACAAGCTTAACCCAAAAAAAGTGCCCAGGCATCATGCCACCCGATGTTAGTTCATGGTGCCTCTATCCAGTAGGACAACTGGAGTGATCCCTGGGGTGAACTTTCTGTTACCCATCCATTTGTCAAGATTTCTCTTGAAGAGGGCCAGCGAAGTGCTCTGCTTGACATGAATGGGAAGCTTATTCCAGAGTATGGGCAGTCTTTGGGAGATTAACCTGTCCCTCCAGCATGCTCTGTTAATTGTGGTAATGAGTTTGTGATCTCTGGAGCATCTGGCATGGGGGGGTTGAGATTTCTTTAGGTGTAGCATTTCAAGTAGGGCTGGGTCAGACATGGCTTTGTAAGTCAAGCAGAGATCACTTCTAATTAGACGATAAGAGTCTGAGAACAGTTGACATTTCTTGAGTCTGTCCATGTAGGACATGTGTTTAAAGCCTAGGATCCTTTTTGTGAGGTACTTCTGTGGCCTTTCCAGCTGTTTTAGGTGTCTGGTCAGATATATGCCAAATGAGGCATTATATTCGATGACTGGTCTAATGAGGGATGAGTAGAGATGGATGATGACCTCTTTCTTCCTGGATGCAAAACCTTTGGTTATAAGATGTGCCATGTAGAAGGACTTTCTGACCACATTGGCAATGTGGTGGTCGAAGGTGAGGTGGCTGTTGACCTGGGTGCCCAGATCTCTTATGGCCCCTTCAGTGTTCAGTGGGCTCCTATCAACGTGGTAATTCATGGGAACTGAGTTTTTTCCAAAGGGGATGATAACGCATTTTTTTGCGTTAAGCTTTAGGCCATGGTTCCAGCACCAGTCATTGGTCTCAGAGAGGCCCTATTGTAGGATGTGTACATCACTTGGGAAGTTGATAATGAATTCTAGCTTTCAGTCATCAGCAAACTTGGTCAGCCAGAGTCCTTCTGTGTTGGCCTGGACTTCTGAGAAGTAGATGCCAAACAGGAGAGGGTCCAGGACCGAGCCCTGTGGGACTCCACTCGTGACTGGTCGACAGTCTAACTTGGAATCCGCAACTTTCACTCTGTGGGTCCTTGTCTATGAGCCAGTTTGCAACCCACCTAGTGATGTAAGGACTGATGCATAGTTTGGTGAGTTTATCAATGATACCTGTGTGGGGAATGGTATCAAAGGCCTTGGCCAGGTTGAGGTACGCTGTATGCACTGCCTTACCCTCATCCACAGCCTTGGTGACTGCCTCGAAGAAGTCAACCAGGTTCAGCAGGCAGGATCTCCACTTGACAAAGGCAAACTGTGTAGGGTCAAGAGTTTGGAGATTGCCTATATCTTTGTTAAGCAGGTCCATGATGATGCGCTCCATAGCTTTGCATACCAGACTCGTCAGGCTAATGGGGCAATAGTTCCCAGGGTCTGTAGTTGCTCCCCCTTTATGGAGCGGGATGACCGTAGCAGTGTGTCATTCGTTAGGGATATAGCCTGGGGTAAGGCTGTGATCGAACAGGGCACACAGTAAAGACAATTTACAGACAGAAAATATAGGCATTAATGGCAGATAAGGACCATCTTGTCCATGTAGTATACCATTTATATCCTGCCTATTATATTCTAGATCCTAGTTAACTTGCAGCTTGTCGCTCTGTGCTGTTTCCCATGTAACAACTGCACTGGAGTGTGGTCACATTTCAGTTTCTGGTTAAAAGTGTCAAAGTCTAAGAGGAACCTACATAAATCCAGTTTTAAAGTTAAGCTTTTGTACTTAAGTAAGATTACATTAAAAATATTTTATTATCTGATTTGGCAACAGGAGAGTCAGCGATCCATTTTTTATTAAAAAATGTATTTTCTTATTCTGACAACTGCTTTTTGCTACATAATTGTCTCATGTCTGTATATCTGCAGCTGTTTTAATGGTGATATCTGGCCTTTCATTTTTCCTACATCTTCACTACCACCAGCGTGTAACATGCTTACAGAGAAACAAACAAAAAGTAGGTGGTGTGACAATAATTTGTATTACCACCCTCCAAATATCCCACTCTACTTACAGCCCCCAAAGCTACTGAAACTGCTAAGATTCTTGTATCCTCACTTAAAATTAAATATAAGACCTTATGCATCATTGCTATCAACATAACCCCCCACCCCCACCCCAGTAACAACATAGATACTACAGTGGAAATCGTTATGGTCAGTTTTGATTCTGTTGACTATAACAGTTCAGTGACAGTTTCACATTTGCCATAGTTGTGTGACCATGGAGTTAGTATATGTAAGTTAGAAGGTGTAGTGGACTAAGATAAATAGGACATGCTGGAGGGATAGATTCCTGTCCAAGAGACTTCCCATGCTCTGGAACAAGATTCCAATCTACATTAGGCAGAGCTCCTCACTAACACTCTTCAAGAGAAACCTTGACGAGTGGATGAGAAACAGAAAGTTTACCCCAGGGATCACTTCAGTGGCTCTGCTGGACAGAGGCACAGGGAACTAATCTAAGGGGGTGGCGAAAGCCAACACATTCCATCTAGGCTTATAACTGCCTTTGGGCAGATAGTCTAGTACCTACCTATGAACCTATAAGCTATCATATGAATGTTGTATTGTTTTTTTCTTGGTGCAATGGAGTGTTACATATTTTGATGTGTATAATTTGAGGAAGCTGGTAACTCATTTGTGGTCACTTTCTGTAGTTTCCTCAAATGACTTAGAGTGTGAACTATTTATTACATAAGTGTGTGTAGGTTGTGTCTGCATTATATACTGTGATAGATGGAGTTAACAGTAGTGCGAGCCATATATCTGCAATTAAGTGTGTTCCGTTTGTTTTTGGGGCTGTGTATGCCTTTGATATTTTTAAAAGGTTGCATTTTGGTGAGAATTTATTTTGATGTATGACATACTCATTTGGTGACAAAAGACTGATAATGGACAAATGCTACAACCCTGTGAAAAGCACCTAACTTCAAATGTAGACAGTATAAATCTTAATGTGTGTGTCATTGTGGAGAATATAAATACAAAGGGAAATTAGGTGAAATCCATTTTTTTTCATCTGTCTTATCATTACTTTAACTAAGACTTTTGAGTTTTAAGATTTTTATTCATTACCTGCATGTTTAATCATTTTCAGGGTTGCAAAGAGACAGCCTATCCAAGCACTCAGTAGTTATAATCTAGAGAAAATGATTCTGAATGTGGTGCCAGTTCACTCATGATGTGCATGGGCATGCAAACATGCAGAGACACACCTACATTGAATTTAGGTCACCAATTTAATAACATCACATCTTTGGGATGCACATGGAAACCATAGCACATGGTAAAACACACACAGATAGAGGGAGGATGTGCATAATCTAACCCTTTCCCTAACAGTACCACTGCAGAACTAAACTTGGGCAACACTAAATTTCTACCTTTACTTAGCCCTTACTTTTACCCTCACTCAAGGACATTAACACTGGAAACTTCAAAAACACCACCTTTTTATTCATACATTAATTTTCCTGCACACTCTTAGTTACCTACACTATATAAAACTTCATTTTAACTATATTAGATTCTCACAAATGATCATTCTGTCTTTTTTACACCCAAACATTTCTACTGCATGAGTATTCTACTGTATGAGTCACAACTATCTATCTATATATATATATATATATATATATATATATATATATATATATATATATATCAGTAGATCGACAGATAAATAAATACACTCCATGTTCTTTGTCTGAAGGAGTCAATAGACTCAAAGAAAAGATTCACATACCCATATTTTATATATATATATATATATATATATATATATACACACACACACACACACACACATATACATATGGTATGATTCTATCACCAAATATCAAAAATACACATAAGTGGAACAAGAAACACTGAACTATATATAAATAAATAACATTGAAAAAGTGTTTTTGCGGGGGGTCGAGTCTCCCCCCCACCACCACAACTTAACTCTTATGTCAATTATGTTGATAAAGGCAGGAAGTAAAACCCAGCTCTGTAATGGGTGTGCTCCATGAACCAGTAATGAAAGTGAATTTATAATGTGAATGTGACACTGGTGCTAGGTAGTTTGAGTGCTTTTTGGATATTTGCAATCTGTGCATCTGTTTGTCAGTTTGTGGATTTCCTATGGAATGTATGTGTACATAACGATGACCTGACTTTTATAGATACATACACACACACACACACACAAAATCAATAATTGATGTATTGTTACATGGATGCACATTTTATCATGTCAACTACACAAAGAAGTGAAGAAAAAAGTTCTAAAACTAGTCTAATCACAAAAGTGACCAGAAAAAAACACCTATCATAGGTTTATAGGTGTTTACTAGGCTAATGACCACAAGGGCTTTTTAAAGCCTAACCATGCATCCCAAATCTCTGACAACTTCTGGTACCCTTGATAACTGAAAGCGGGGGTTTGGGAGATGAAACACTTACAAAGAGGGGCCTGTGTCCATTAGAGACCTAGGTGCCAAACCAGGGATGAATTTCCTGTTCGCCATCAAACTGTCCCAAGTTACACTTCATTTGAGTTAGGGAGGAACTCTGCTTCACATGAATGGGGAGCTTGTTGCAGAGAAGGGGTAGTTTCTGGGATACATACCCATCTCTCCAGCAGGTCCTATTTATATCACAACCAAGGTTTAAGCCTTTAGAATGGGGAATTCTGGTACTGTTTGATTTGCAGATATGCAGGAGTTCCATCAGGGTGAAGTCTGACAATGCCTTGTACTCCAGGCTTAGCTCCCCTCAAAAGCCTGTAGCAAACTGAACACAGGTATAGGGCCTTGATGTGGTCTGCATAGGACATGTTACTTACACCCTATATTCTTTTAGTAAGGAACCTCTGTGATGTTCCATTTGTTGGATTATACATGGTTAAGTACATACCAAAGGGTGCATTGTACTCAGTGATAGGTCTGATGAATGCCAAATACAGTGGAACATGGACCTCCTTGAACCAAGATAGGATATCTTTGTTTATATGTTGCACAACATAAAATTATTTCCTCACTACTGTACACATGATGGTCAAAGGCTAGATTACTGTCTATGTGTGGGCCCCCAAAATCCCTAACTACTGGGTCAACTCTTAGGGGTGTGCTGTCAATATGACAGTTACCAGAGATGGATGACTTCCTGAAGAATACACTTATGCACTTCTTGGCATTTAGGTTTAGTCCATGGCTCTGGCACCAGTTATTTGTATGTGCTAGCCCTTCCTGGAGAACATTTTTGTCTGTGGGGGATTCTATGACTGCTCCTAATTTGCAATCACCTGCAAATTAACTCAGCCAAAGGCCACTGACATTGGCCTTGACTTCAGAAAAGTAAATGTCAAAAAGGAGTGGTCCCAGGACCAATCCTTGAGGGATTCCACTTGTGACTGGCCTTTTTGTAGAGATGGACTCCCCAATTCTAACTTCCTGGGTCCTGTCTGTGAGCCAGATGGCTATCCAGTGAGTGACATAAGGGTTTATACCTAACCTCGTGAGTTTGTCAACTATGTCCGAGTCGGGTATTGTGTCAAGTGCCTTGGCCAGGTCAAAGTTGGCAGTGTGAGCCATTTTGCCCTCATCCATTGCTTCAGTGACCTTCTCAAAGAAGTCTACAAGTTTGAGTAGGTATGACCTGCCCTTGATGAAACCAATCTAGGTTGGGTCCAGTGTCTGGAGGTTTCCTGTGTCGGTACTGATCATTTCCATGATAATTCTTTCTGTGCCTTTGCATATTAGACTAGTAAGACTTATGGGTCTGTAGATGGCCCACCTTTGTGCAGGGGGATGACTGTTGCTATTCTCCATTTATGAGGAACAAAAACCTGTTTGGAAGCTACAGTTAAATAGCAACTCCAGAGGTCCTGATAGGTCATGTTTCATGCTATTTAGAGGGCATCCTGGGATATTGTCTGGGCTCATTGATGCAGTGTTCTTGGCCTTAGAGAGGACATAAAGGCCCTGTTCGCTAATGATAGCTGGGGGAGTTATATTTCATGGTATTTCATGAGGGAATGTTGAAAGGGACAGAGGGGTAAAGCTGGAGCTGAATTTGTCAGCCAGGAGGTTTACTATATCTTCTGTCTCAGTATAGGTGACTCCATTAACAATGAGCTCTGCACACAATTGTGTATTGCCTTTGAGGTTGTGGACATAGCTAAAAAATGCCTTGTGTTTGTCCTTGGCCTGGGAGGCTAAATTTACCTCAAGTTTGGGTTTGGTGAATTTTATTTGTCCTCTGAGTTGTTTGTTAATTTACATTTGTAAAATAGAGAAAAGCAGTGTCAAGTCCACAAATTAAACTCAAAAATAAACACTGCAACGGCAGGGATCCACACCACGAAAATCTTTATTTACACAAATGTACACGACTGAGCGCTTTCTTCCCTGCTACCAGGGATTTCATCAGAATCTACTTCCATTCCCAGTTTTCCCCTATAAATACTTAAATTACCTCATGATGTCACAAACTACTAAATTAATTGATGAATTTTAAAGTGCTAAGCGCATTTAAAACATGTTAAAAACAATATAATTACCATATACCTATCCACATTTTAAAAGCAACAATAAAAACTTATAGAATACAATTCATACCAAATGTTCCCATAAAACAATTTCATTTTGTGAATTTCACTTTTCTATTTAATATAGGCTTTATTGTAATGATTTCATTTAAACCAGGGGGTAAGCTTGCTTGTAATTTTATTTGCCACTTAATTTCTCTTTCTTCTATAAATGTTCTATAATCCCCACCCCTTGGATTTCTTAAAACCTTTTCTAAAATTGTAAATCTAAAATCTTTGCAGTCTGGAGAGCTACTAATATGCCTATATAGTGCGTTGTTAGAGTTGTGTGTATTTATCTGGTATGTGTGTTCATATATTCTGTCTTTCAATTTTCTTTCAGTTTTACCTATGTAAAATCTGGGACAGGTTTCACACATAGCCAAATAAATCACACCAGTCGTTTGACAATTCCCTCTTACTGGTTTCACTACATTTTGTAAATAATTGTTAATTTTTATATTTTGTTCTGTACATATGTATTTACACTGTGTGCAATTACCACATTTTGCAGTCCCTAGTTTAGAATTCAGCTTAGTGTGCAATTCAAAATTCTTTTTCAGGTTTACACCTACTTTGTATACAAAATTTGGTTTATTACCCCCTATATTCCACAACTTAGGGTTATTCCTCAAAATAGCCCAATTCTTTGTTATAATTTTCTCTACCTCCTTTGCGTAGCCTCCAAATGGAACTATCATAGCTCTTTCGTAGTTCTTATTATTATTTTCTGTGTTATTTATTCCACTGTCTTCTCTCAAACCATGGATGTTACCTAAAAGTGGCTTATATTTTTTACCCCATTCTCCTTGAATGTATTCCACATATTCATTTACTATTTTTACTGGATAGCCCCTCTCTAAGAACATGTGGGCTACTTTTCCTAATTCCTCATGCAAATCTTCCTTTTTTGAGGTCATCCGTGCCACCCTGATAAGTTGTCCCTTAACTATGCTATGTTTTTGTTTAATCGGGTGGTCACTGGAGTATTGCAGGTATGAGTTCCTGAAAGATGGTTTTCTATATGTCTTAGATTTAAAAGTACTTATGTCCTTGTTTATATATGTATCCAAGTAGTTTATACCTTGTGTATTGTAAACATATGTGAATTTCAAAAATCCTGTACTGTTATTGAGGTACTCTACCAGATCCTTAATGATACTTACAGGGCCCTTCCATAAAATAAAAATATCATCCAAAAATCTGATGTAAAGTCTCATATGTTGAAAGAAAGCACTATTAAACACATAGTTTTGCTCCCAGTTTAACATCACCAAGTTTGCAAATACTGGGGCACAAGAAGCACCCATTGCTACACCTCTATGTTGTTTATAGTATTGTCCATCAAAGAAAATGTAGTTGAAATCTAGAACAATTTCCATAAATTCCACTATTAAGTTTTGTTTATCTGAATCCAATGTTGTGTTCTTATGTAAACAGTCCTTAAACATGTCTAATCCCTCCTGTTTGGGAATACATGTTTAGTGACATCATGAGGTAATTTAAGTATTTATAGGGGAAAACTGGGAATGGAAGTAGATTCTGATGAAATCCCTGGTAGCAGGGAAGAAAGCGCTGAATCGTGTACATTTGTTTAAATAAAGAATTTCGTGGTGTGGATCCCTGCCGTTGCAGTGTTTATTTTTGAGTTTGTTTTGTTTGTTAATTTGATGAGAGTACTTTTATCCTGTTGGGTGCTGCACCTCCTATTTTTGCCACGATTTCCTTCCCTCTGTTATACAGCTTATTAAATGTTTTGATTTCACTAGGGTGGCTTGTTTTTTTTTTTGAGTTAGTTCTGCACTTCTTTCTGGTGGGTACAGCTGGCTCTATGCAGCTGTAAACATGTTTGTATAGGGTTTATGTGAACAGTTCCACACAGGCAGCAGTTTTCCTAGGGTTTATGGAGTCTTGAAGTTTTGCCAGGTTATCACTTAATAGGAGGAAGTTAGCCTTAGAGTAGTTCATGAATATTCCAGGGTTAGCCAGGGTTCCAGCTTTTATTTTTATTTCAAAGAAGACCTTTTTGTGGTCTGACCTTACCACAATGGTGGCTGGTAACTTCAAATCAAAGGGGGGGCTGCAGAAAACAACTGATTGGATGGGGCCAACGGGAAGGAGTGTGACCAACTAGAAAGGGGCAGAGCTATACTTAAAACCATAAAAACTGGGACTTTAATTAAATATGCTGCCCTGGGTGCCAAACCGTCATTATGAGAGTCCAATCAAGACAAAATGAAGTGTAGAAGAAAAAAAATATTTAAATGCATTGGCTACATGACAGCTTACGTAATATCTAGATGGAAACAAAAGGTTGTGAGGCATGAAAAAATAAATTACTTTTGAAATACATTACTGGAATGCCAGTAAAACCAAGCAGCACTCAATTCAAACCCCTTCTCCTTGCACTGCAGTTCCAATTATAATTTATATTCAGTTTTATGAAAGTACCAAGTAAGTTGGTGAAAGTAGCAATCTCTGTGATACCCCCACTTGTAAAAATGTTTCTTATCCAAAAAAGACCTGCTGCCTGACAACTATCTGCTTGTTTCATGGGGAAAACATGATCAAAGTAAAAAATGAACAGCAAACAATAAAGAAGCTCAATATAAATTGCTTAAAGGATTATTGCACAGGTTATGGACCATACACGATAGATTGGCATTCTGTTTAGTTTACGGGTAAAGCCTGCAAAGATGACTGCAAATCTCCAACAAATGTAATGGGTTTCTGAAAATACTGTAATCCTGTCCTTTATTACAAATACTGTCATATGCATTTCAATACCTAAGGCTTATACGTTATCTAGTTATGTAAATATTCTCTGCATGGCAACAACAACAAAAAGACTTTCAATGTTGGTAATTCTTTAACAGTATGCTTATTAAAGCTTATTTGCATCTTACAATCTCAGACAAGCTTACCTGTTGGTCATTAAAATTTTGCTACTTAAACAGAGCAACAGGCACTGCAACAACATGCATTTTCTGAATAATAAGCATAAATCAATGGGTTCCTATCAGTTCGTCGAAACTTCAGCAGTTCGAACACCATATGTTCGAACTGTGAAGTTCGAAAACTGATTATCGTGAAGCCGCGGAACACTGAATTCTTTCCCAGGGAAAGAATTTGGTGGGCCATTTCTGTGGCTTCACGATTTTCAGCACTGTGGTGGAAAGTTACGGGTCAGGTTCAGGTAAGTGTGCAATTGTGTGGACGTTAGGGTTAGGGCGGGATAGGTGAGTTAGGGTTAGGGCGCTGGTCGGGTGAGTGTGCGATAGTGATTGACCTTAGGGTTAGGGTTTGGGTTAAGGTAAGTGGATAGATAGCAGTGTATATACAGTTTAGTGTAGGGTTAGATGTAGGATTTTAAGTGTATGTGTGTAGATTGCTGTTTTTTTGGTGTGCTTATGCTGTGTGTGTGTTTCTTGGAACAGTGATTTTTTCCTTCGATGGTTTTGCACTTCGAGGTTAGAAGTTCGAACATATGGTGTTCGAACTTCTGCCGTTTTGACGAAGTGATATAGAACCTAACTCAACAGTATAAAAATATGACAGAAAAACAGAAAATTCTGCAAAATCAAGGACAGATGAAAAGCCACTGTAGTACTTGTGTCTACCTTGGATGGGGGGATACTCTGTACACTTACACTGCATAACTGCTCCTTGCCTTGCTTGGACACATCCAGAGTCACTCCATGGGGGGTGGGGTACAACAAGTATGTCACAATTTGAAATTTCTCTGGCTGACGGTGATGGCCCTGACACATTTGTCATACCTCTCAACCTCAGAGCAAGAAATCTGGACAAAGCCATAAACAGAAGTGGGACAAAGGCCCAAAAATAAGGACAATTTTTAAATATTTCTCTTATAAACTTAGAAAGATAATAGAATAGTATGTCTTGCATTAGTATGAATTTTTTTGAAGAGTATGAAATCGGAAACTCAAATGTCTGTAATTATTTTCTAACTTCAGTCTTTAATGATTTGCCACTAATTTGACAGAAAACCACAATTTTATGAAAAATTGAACAAAAATGTGATGCACAAATATAAAATAGCCACACAATACAGCTGGGAACCTGTCAAAGGAGGGACATTTTTTAATATTAGTACTGTTAAGTTGAGCAGCTGACAACATCAGAAAATCTACACGCATTTCTGAAATAAAAGTAATCTATCATTCTGATCATTACAACTATTTATTAATGTAAACCCTCCACATTTTCTTTCAAAACTGCTATTTTACAGAGGGATTATTAGGGGGAGAGCAACATTTTGAGCCAAAGTCGGGGACAGTTGAGAGGTTTGGATATACCTAATTCTATAAAGCGATTTATTTGCGAGCACCTCTCAACCTCTTAACGCAGGAAGTCTGGACAAGGCCAAATATATTGGGGGAACATACAGACAGAACTAAAAATTGCACTTGTATAAACTTAGTTGCTAGAATAACAAGTCTTGCATTAGCATGCATTTTTTCTGAAGGGTATGAAGTCTGAAACTCAATGTCTGTCATTATTTAGTGACTTCATTACTAAATGATTTGCCAGAAAACCACAAATTTTATGAGGAACAAACCAAAAATAAGAAGCAAAAATCTATTCATTCTGCCAAAGTCTGGACAGTTGAGAGGTATAGTTCAGCTAAGGCTGTCTTTGGGTTTGCCGCCCTCCCTCCCTCATAAAATCATGGTCGAATGGGGCCTACCCCTGCAGCCATTCCAATGTCACATTACTTGGCTATTTTGCCCCATTTACCATAAACACTGTAATGTGCATACTGATTTACTTCTACAATGATTTGGATTTCATTTAAAAGTTTTATTTTACATTTACAGCACAAACACCAATAGACATCTGCTAAACAAAACAATGCAGTCTCACAATGAAAATAGACTTAGCATTAAAACTTCTCTGTCCTTGAAAATCACATTAATTGAAACAGCACTGAAATCCACATTCAAAGAAAATACATCTGGCCAGTGGCAGATAAAGATTAACTTTGGGCTGTTTTCAAATCATAGGCCCCTTGCACACGAAACATACATGTGTTCTTTGATACACCTTCCTGACTGTATTAAATTATATTCCTTGTATAATACAGTGCAGTTGCTAGAGGCTGTTTTAAATTTATTGTTTTGAACATTTTTCCAGTAAACAAAGAAACAAAACGCATGCACCGGTAATGACAAAACTGCCCATTTCAGAA
Source organism: Protopterus annectens (assembly GCF_019279795.1). NCBI lineage: Eukaryota > Metazoa > Chordata > Ceratodontiformes > Protopteridae > Protopterus > Protopterus annectens. Next base: position 419,419,690 of record NC_056742.1, read on the forward strand.
CATTTCCATCATAAAAGTCTACTCAAACTTCTACAATCCACCAGTATCAATAAATATGCATAATCTCTGCAGAAGTAAAAGTCATCAACATTTCACATTAAAGAAATCTGTAACTAATGAAGAGGTTGCTGCTAGTAAACAACTTTATATTTCATTGTTTTATCTACAAATAAAGTGCCTGTTGCCCTTGAAGAATTAATTGCCTATGTTACATTAAAAACATGACAAGCCAGTAATATTGCAATAGGGAATGGATGGCAAATTGATAACAAGTTCATAGTTACTAGTTACTAGTTATCTCCACCAAAGAGGACATTCTCAGGACTGCAGCATCCATCCCCTTTAAAAGTACAACACAGTACAGTATCAGCAATGCATCTACATATTGCGGGAGTAGAACCCACAGCCTTCTGCATCAAAAGCAAGCACACTACCTGTTGTGCTATTAACAATGCAAGCAGACTCGGTATAAGCAGCACTAAACTTCTCTTCCCCTGAAGCTCTCAGCTTCTTACAAAATCCACTCGACACTCAACTGTATCTCTCAACTTTGCAGTACATGAGCAGAAGAAATCTGGAAAAAGCCAAAATTTATTGTGGGGGGGCAAAAGCCCAAAAACCAGGGACACATTTTAAACATTGCTTGCATAATCTTGGAAAGTTGTTAGAATAAAATGCTGTGCTACCGCCATGCATTTCACTACCACGTCTTGAACCTAGGACCCTGTGCACTACAGTCAGAGCAACTTACCACTATGCCAAATCAGCTGTTTCTTGAAAGACAGGAAGAATGAAACTTGAATGGCTATCATTTAATGAATTCAGTTTTCACCATAGCTCTCAACCTCTTAGCACAAAACACCTGGAAAAAGCCAATAATGGGGGAAATTAGCCCCCAAACATATTCAGTGAATTCAGTTCTCACCATAGCTCTCAATCTCTTAGCACAAAAAAACTGAACAAAGCTAATAATGGGGGAATACAGCCCCACAAATAGGGACAAATTTTAAATATTGATATTATAAACTTAGAAAATTGCTAGAATAAAATGTTTTGTGGTACCATGTACTTTCGGAAGAATATGAAGTCTGAAATTAAAATGTCATTATTTAGTGAATTCAAAATCCAGAAAACCACAGATTTTTATGAGGAACAGAACAGAAGAAAAATATGAGTCAAAAATCTGAACACTTTTCACAGGTGATGGTGGGTAGAGAATTCAGGCTCTTGCTACCTGCACCCAAGGTACGGGGTTCGAGTCTGAGTTATTCTCTCCAGCCACCAGGGATATTTAACTGGGGCATTACACACACACACACACACACACACACACACACACACACACACACACACACACACACACACACACACACACACACACACACACACACACACACACACACACAATGGCGAATGCAAACTTCAAAACTCCTGGCGGCTGAGCGCACACATGCGCTGACTGAATCTAATCTGCAGACGTTGCAGCCCATTCCCCTTCCAGTCTATGTAGTTGTAACCAGATAGAGTTCTGGGGCATCTATAGACTGATGCCTTCTTTCTTAATCCAGACTGGTTAAACAGCAGTCCGAATTCAAGTTCCGAGCATGCATGGGCGGAGTTCTGGGACTTGCTAATTATTTTTTCTTTTTTTTTTTTTTTTTACAGCTAGGGGGCTGCAGTCCTGCAGTCCAATAGCACAAGCCACCAATGCCTTACCAGATGAGACATTACAGTAGGGGGTGTGCAGCACTCTCCCATATTAGTGAGGACCAGATCCAGTACATTTGCTCCCCTGGTTGGTGCACTGACAATTTGGTCGAGGGAGCTTGTGTTTACAAAATTCAGGAATCTCTATGCCTGTATTTTTGGTGTCGTTAATGATTCCCAGTTAATAGAGGGATAGTTAAAGTTGCCTATGAATATGGCATTGGGTTGAATGGTGAGTGTTATCAATAAGTTTAAATACTTATTATGGGTTTTCTCTATCATAGAGGGGGACCTATAGCTTGCAAAGAAGTGGGATGGGATTTTGCATATAGTGATTTAAACCTAGAGAAGCTGAAGTACATTGTCCTGTTTGAGCAGCCTTGAAGTATATTTATTATTGATGTAAACTGTGACACCTCCGCAGTGATCCATATTAGGTGACAATTTCACAGCAAATCATGCAGTCTGCCCTTCAACAGCTTAATGGTTGACATCTGTGAAACATGAATGTGAGACCTACTGCAGAGGAGTGGCCAACTTTGGCCAATGTGTCTCTCCCTCCCACATATCCTAGGTATGTCATACTGTACATTTATGTTACTGGAATACAATCCTGTGTTCCCACATCATTTCACACAACATCCAATTGCTGTCTGCTTGCTTGACAGCCATTATAGACTTGCAAAGCCAAAGTAATGATTGCAAAGCTGAACAAGTTTTCTGTGCATGCACAGACATCCACATCTTCACTGTAAAGAGTACCTACAGATGTTTTTGATGCTGTCAACCACAAGGGTGTAGCAGCATGACCCTAACTTTGCTGGAGTTGTACACTGTCACATTTTTAGGTATGCTTTTGTGACCCTGCTTAATAACAGGATTATGGTTAATGCAAGTGCCACATGCCTGGCAAAGAATTGTAGTCAATGTACCATGTTATGCCACACTGTCAGTACTATTTTCACTTAGGATGACAACACAAAGGTGATAACATGTAATATTTCAGCAACTGTCAAGTCACTGCCTAACCGTGGCCTGTTGTGATGAACAAACAAGCAAGAATCTACTGCTAATAGCATTATCACTGACTGCTGTTGACATGTGGACTGCGTCCCCAGCCCTCTAATCCTACTTCGCACAAAGTGTGAGAGATGCGACTATATTACAAACCTTGAATCCATGCTCTCTCACACACCAGTCAGTATGTATTACAACAAGCGGTTGCCAACATGCACACCTCACCTCTGACTTCACCCAAACCCATATCACACATACCTACATGTGTGGAGGTCCTTACCAGATACATAAGTACACACCAGACACCTCAGAGAACCCAAACGCAAGCCCGCTATACATAATCATACCTCTGAAAAACAAAGTAGACATAATAGCTGATGCACTACTGTCTCACTGATCAAACACCTAAGACAAAACACAAGATCAAACATACTACTCATAGGTGATTACATCATGGGACACACTGACATGCCTCTCACCAGGCTACGAGGGAAAGGTCAAGGTCAGCTTTCTGTGAGGTGCCAGGATACGCCACATGACACATGCACTCAAGTCTGCCAACGTCAGGTACTGTTATGACTATGTCGTAGTTCCTGTTGAGTAAAAAAATGGCACACACGGAGCTGGAGAACAACTGATGCAGATAAAAAAGTTAAATGATATCACCAAGTAGATTTCAAGCACAAAGATTTATTCCACAAAAAAATCCAGGTTATATGCACAAGCTTTCGTCTCTGCTCAGTCAGGAACTTCTTCAAAGTGATTTAGTTAGGCAGATATACTTCATTTAAATACTTGAATGGCATATAATCAATCCTAAAAACATGCCCCCTTATTTACGTAACTAATAGGATATATCTTAATAAATACATGAATAAATCTACTCTAACTCACACATAAATACAATACAATGACTAAAACATACTATTTAATGTTAATATAAACATATAAAACCACTTCTATATAAGATTCATATTTCCAGAGCTTTTAGTTTTAAAAAAACATGCAAGTGAAAAACTGTCATTCAGTCCTGGTCATTGTAGGGAGTTCATCCTTAGTTGCCACAGGGCTTCTTTTTTCTAGTAGTAATGCCCATGGTCCACCCCTTATATCTGGTGTAATTACCTGTAATATTCCAAATTTAAGACTATGGTCAGGATAATCCATATTATGCCTAGCTAAGGCATTTGTTTCCTTTTTGTTCCTTATATCTCTTACATGTTCATAAATTCTGCTTTTGTTTCCACTCTGTTTTCCCTATATAAAAACATGGACATTTTGTGCAAACTGCGCAGTATACCACTTTCTCATCCGTGCATGTACATTTACTGGTAATTTTTACTATGGTGTTGTTAATGTTAAGTGAACTACCCTCATGAATATAACAATAGTTACAAGCACCACATTTTTCCATGTATCCATTTTGTGGATTCACTTGTGTATATTCTAAAAAGTTTTTCATAGTTCTACCCTTTTTATATACGATGGTAGGAGATTCACCCACTATATTTCTGGTGTCTCTATTATTAGTTAATACCACCCAATTTTTAAAGAAGATGTCAGCTACACTCTTACTGCTTTTATTAAAAATTGTAATGAATGCACTGTTAAATTCCCTCTCCTCAGATATCTCAAAATTTTGATTGGTTTCTTGAACCTGGGGTTGCATAACAGCGCTATTCACAACCTCCCTATCATTCCCTCTTATTTCTTCTTGTTGTTTTTGGTATAATAAAGTCTTAAATTGTCCCTTCTCTCTTTTATTTACCACTTCTAACATCACATAATTTATTAGTAAATTAGGGTATCCCCTCGTCTGAAACATGTCTTTAAGATGGTCAAACTCATCCAAAAAACTTTCAAATTCAGATACCATCCATGCAGCCCTTACATACTGACCTTTTACTACGGCTTTCTTTTGTTTAAACAGATGTAAAATAAATACACAGGACACGCTGGAGGGATAGATTCCTGTTCCAGAGACTTCCTATACTCTGGAACAAGCTACCCATCTATGTCAAGCAAAGTTCTTCATTAGCACTCTTCAAGAAAAATCTTGATGAGTGGATGGGAAATAGGAAATACACCCCGGGGATCACTTCTGTGTCTCTGCTGGACAGTGGTACAGGAAAATAACTTTCTTGGGTGGCGTAAGCTATGGAACCTTGCTGGCTAGGCTTACGCAGGCCCTTAGGCCAGTAGCCTAGTACCTACCTATGTGAACTACTGAAATGTAAAAAGCTGTTTGAATATGTTGGTATTCGATAAATTTCAGATTTAAACACCTTAAATACTCTGTCTTTCATTAACCTTACATCTAGGTATGGTATTTCATCAACTCCAACCATATGTGTGAATTTTAGAAAAGGGGTACACCCATTTAGATATCCTAGGAACTCGGGTATAATCTCTCCTGCCCCTCCCAATACATAAAAATGTCATCCAAAAATCTCATATAACATGTGCAGTGGGAGAAATAGTTTGAATTAAATAAGTATTTTTTCTCCCACTACAACATTACGATGTTAGCATATGTCCTCCCACAAGCTGAACCCATTGAGACGCCCTCTGTTTGCAAACAGTACTCCCTATCAAATAAAATAACATTGTTATGCAAGACAATACTTAATAGGTGTTCAAATTTATTTTTACCTGTGGTATATTATTTTCCAAGAGATATTCACAAAACCATTCTACCCCTGTCTTATGGGGTATAACGGTACAGAGGTCTTTTACGTCTAAATAACCAGCTTCAGTATATTCTAATTGATTTATTCTCTGTAGAAAGTCCCACAAATCTTTGCATACACTCTTCTCTTCAGATATAAAATTCTTTAATTTGATATCCAAGTACTTTGCTATGGGTTGTATAACAGAACCGCAGGCATCTACAATGGGTCCCATTGGGGGGGGTCATGTAAGTCTTTGTGTAGTTTAGGCAAACCAAACATACAAGAAACTTTCGGGTGGGGTACTAGCATGTAATTCAATTCTTCTATAGAGATGCTCCCCTCTATAAAAAAGGTCATTCATTTCATTCTTTATTTTCCTTAATGCCCCATTAAATTCATTAAGTGAAGTCCTTTTATAGAAACAGCCTTCAAGTATGTTTTTCATTTTCATATTATAAAGTTCCATGCTCATAACAGCAATCCCACCGCCCTTGTCTGGTTTCATGACCCTGATCGCCCTATTACATTGAATGGACCTTAGTAACTCATTCTCATCACTAGACAAATTCTTAGGTACATTCATAGGATTCAGGGTTCCTAAATTAAGATGATCAATTTCACAGAGATGTTCAAATAATTATAGGGAGGGGTGTATGGGGTGGCTGTAAGTACAAGATACATATAAGGGGTTCCTTGTGTAACTTACATTATGGAACAACATATTTAAATTCAATTTTCTAACATATAATTTTAGGTCTACTAATGTCTGACTTATATTCAGCTTTTGCTCAGGTACAAAAGATAGACCCTTAGAAAAAATGTTGCATAATTCCTCACAAATAGGTACATCGGAATAGTTGAATACTTTAAAGTCCTTAGTAAAGTTTTCAATAATTCTAGGATATGACCTAGAATTTAGTTTCAAGTATGGTTCCTCCCTCTGTAGTTCCCCCTCATATTCCCCCTCTGATGATGATTGTAACTGTCTCTCCCCCCCAGTTTGTTTGAGGGGCTTCTTTCTGGAATGTGTTCTGGTTGTTCCTGGCTCTCAGGCGTTCCGAACGCCTCAGTGGTGGGAACTCTTCCTGTTGATCTTAAAAATCATTGTCACCATCACTCTCATTCTGAGCTGATAGTTCCTGTTGGTTTGTACGACTTGAGGCATACCTCTCTGGACTCTATGCAGAGACATGACTGAGCTTACAGACTGTGTGTCTCAGGCATATATGCCCTTGAGCTGCATTTTACCATCACTTAGGATGATGTCACAATAGAAAAAGGAAAATGAGTGACTTCAATAATTGCTTCAGTGTGTAGTGTCATCGACAGGTTCTGTGACAACTGCACTCCACTGTCCCCACCACACATACACCACGACATTCCTACAACCTATCCCATACCTTGTATCTCTAAAGAGCAGATAGTAAATGGGCTCTCTAAGGTGAAAAACAAAGCATCTATTGCACCTGCTAAAATCCTAGGTTACATCCTACATGGAATCCACCATGGATTAGTAAAGCCATTGGGAACTCTTTGCAATCATAGTGTAACCACCGGCTGCATCACAGCTGACTGGAAAATGGATACTGTTATCCCCTTGCACAAAGGTGGTGCATCCACTGACCATGGGAACTACAGATCTATTAGCCTGACTAGCCATATCTGTAAGGCCATGGGGCAAATCATCATGAACCTTATCAACAAAGATGTAGGTCATCTACAAACACTTGACCCTACACTGTTTGGATTTGTGAAAGGGAGATCTTGCCTGCTAAACCTGGTGAACATCTATGAGGCAGTCACCAATGACATTGAGGAGGCATTTGTACATATAACCAGCTGGAATCTGCCAAGCATTAGACACTATCAGCCACTTTGGCATCATTGACAAACCCACCCCGCTAGCCATCAACAGTAATATCATTAGAGGGGTCACTAACTGGCTTACTGATAGAACACGTATAGGGAAAATAGGGGAGTCCAACTCCAATAGCACAGCTGTATCCAGTAGTGTTCCACAGGATTCAGTCCAGGGTAATCTGCTGTTTGCAATCCATTTATCTGAAGTACAAATGCAAAGTGAATATCTGTGGCCGGCAAGGTTGTTTGATGCCTGCAAACTGGAAGTGGTCACAGAATCTTCACATTTTGTCAACATCCTACAAGAGGGCCTTACATGAACATATGCTTGTTGCCACAATCATGGCCTTAAACTCAATGAACATACATTTAGTATCATTCCTTTCGGGACCAGCAAGGTTCATGCTAAGTAACACATTGATAGCAGCACTTTAGGTACATACTCAGGGGTGGGAGACCTGGGCACACCGGTTTACACCTACCTTACCTTAAATCACCATGTCTCCATAGTGGTAAGAAGGGCATTATATGTTGCTCATGTCATAACTGAGGGCTATTTCACCTGAATATGATGTAGTTATAACCTCCATGTACTCTTCCCTCATCAGGCCAATATTTGAGTGCAATGGCCATTTTGTTATGTACCTTTCCAAGCACCAGTGGTAACTGCAGAGGCTACAAAGGTTCCTCACAAGGGAAATTCAGGTCTGCAGCATCTGTCCTATGGGGATCATCTTAAATCAATGTCACTTTAGTCTGTGTCATACATACTATTCAGAGGTGATCTCTGCCTTGCATACGAGGCAATCGTTGACTCTGCTTTATTGTAAATGCTGCATATCCTTAAGTCAAATGGTACACAGATTATGTGCTGTAAGGACCTTAACCTGGTATGTGACATCAATGAAACATGCTGGAGGGAGAGATATGTGTACTAGAGTTTAATAAACCTTTGGAACAGATTGTCACTTAATGTCAAACAGAGCACCTCATTGGCCCTCTTCAGATGCAATCTGTATGATTGGATGGTGATCATAATTTCATCATGGGGAGTTCTGTCTGTGTCCCTCTTGGATAGGGGCAATAGGTGCTGATAATGTAAATAAGGGTAAGAACTTGGCTAGAAATGTAAGATCCCTAGGGCCATTAGCCTAGTAAATTCTAATGATCCTATTATCCCAAAGGCTGATGTAAAATGTTCTAACATCCACACACACCAACTTGGCAACAGTGAGAATATTACCACTACAAATTAATGCTTACAGAACACTGCACAGCAACCCCCAAGTTGGCTACAATGAGATTAGAACCCCTACCTATCTAATATTACATTCTACAGATCACAGTACTTAACGCACACAACATGGCTCAAGTCTGACATTAACACGTCTTTAGGTACACTTATGCTAGATGACATCAGGAGGCCTTGTGAGGTCAGGAATGTGGAGGCCTTCATCACCTGCTATGACTAAAATACTGCAAAACTATGCCACTTTCTAAGTCAGTGTGGTAATCATATTTGTTATGTAAGGTAATGCACATACACACACCAAGTGGACTGGAATGAGATAAGAACCCCTAACTATCTAGTCTTACACAATACAGATCACAGTACTTAATGCAGGTGCCTCAGCTTAAGTCTGACATTAAGATGGCTGTTGGTAGTCTTATGGTAGATGATATCAGCTGGCCTTGAGGAAAACAGGAGTTTGGAGGCCTGCATCAAACGCAAGAGCCAAAAAAAGTGCAGAACCATTACAGTTTGGAAGTCAGGGGGCAGTCACACTTGTTTTTGTAGGGAGATGCACATATACATACAAACACACCAAGTGTGCTGGAGTGAGATTAGAACCCCTACCTATCTAATCTTACACACTGCACATCACAGTACTTAATGCATGCACCACAGCTCATGTCTACTTTATAAATGACTGCAGGTGAACTGCTTGTAGAGGACATAAACAAGGCCTGTGCTGAACAGCATGTGTGGCCTGCAGAGTGAGACTGCTTCTTACTGTTATCTGCATGTAGTAGCCTTCCAGGAAGATAACTGTTTTTTATTCTAGTTATGAGGCAACAGTAGCTGTTTTGGCCATATGTGTCTGTCTGCATTTGGATGAGCAAGCCTGTGGCCATAAACAATTTGCTTTGTCAATGCATGAGTACACAGCATTATACATTACACACCTTATTCACTTGGTGTATGTGTAGTGACATCCAGCAGGCACAGGGGGCTGTAAGAAAGTGTATTATATACTGCTAAGCCCTTACTTTAGGTCATTTGACCAACATGATATGTGTGTCATAATGCAACCATAACCTTGGTATGTTGGGCAATATGGACACACACACACACACACACACACACACACACACACACACACACACATTTATATATATATAGATATTTTATCTGTGTTGGTTCTCTATTAAAAGTTTTTTTTACCAGGCGTTGGTTTTTTTCATAGGTTCATACATGTGTACTATGCTAATGGCCCTGGAGCCTTTACAAGCTTAGCCCATAGGATTACCCTGGCATTGTGGCACCCGACCTTAGTTCTTAGTGCCTCTGTCAGGTAGAGCCACTGGAGTGATCCCCAGGGTGAATTTTCTATTTCCCATCCACCCATCAAGATTTCTCTTGAAGAGGGCCAGTGAGGTGCTCTGTTTGACATGTATGGAAAGTCTATTCCATAGCATGGGCAGTCTCTGGGTTATGAACCTGTCCCTACAGCATGTTATGTTGATTGTGGTAATGAGGTTGAGGTCTCTGGAGCATGTGGTGTGGAGGGATTGGGATTTCTTCAGATGTAGCATTTTTAACAGAGCTGGGTCAGACATGGCATTGTAAGTCAAGCAGAGATCACCTCTAAGTAGGCGATATGAGAGAGAATAGTTGGAGTTTTTTGAATCTGTCCATATAGGACAAGTGTTTAAGGCCTAGGATCCTCTTTGTGATGTACTTTTGCGGCCTATCCAGTTGTTGCAGGTGTCTAGTGAGGTACATGCCAAATGGGGCATTGTACTCGACTATTGGCCTAATGAGGGAAGAGTAGAGGGAGACAGTGACCTCTTTCTTCCTAGATGCAAAACCCTTAGTAATGAGATGTGCCACACAGAAGGAGTTTCTGACCACAGTGGCAATGTGGTGGTCAAAAGAGAGGTTGCTGTCAACCTGTGTTCCCAGATCTCTTATAACGCCTTCTGTGTTTAGTGGACTACCATGAATGTGGTAATTTAAGGGAACCAGGTTTTTCCCAAAAGGGATGATGACACATTTTTTGGCATTTAGCTTAAGGCCGTGGTTCTAACACCAGTCGTTGGTGTCATTGAGGCCTTTCTGTAAGATGTAAACATCACTTAGGGAGTTAATAATAGCTCCTAACTTGCAATTTATGTCAGCCAGAGTCCTTTCATGTTGGCCTGGACCTCGGAGAAGTAGATACCAAACAGGAGAGGACCCAGGATCGAACTCTGTGGGACTCCACTTGTGACTGGTCGGCAGTCTGATTTGGAATCAGCTACTTTCACACTGTGGGTCCTATCTGTGAGCCAGTTTGCAATCCATCTAGTGATATAGGGGTTGATTTCTAGCTTAGTGAGGTTTTCTATGATTCTTGAGTGGGGAATGATATCAAAAACCTTGGCCAGATCAAGGTAGGCTGTATGAACCACCTTGTCTTCATCCACAGCTCTGGTGACTGACTCAAGGAAGCCAACCAAGTTGAGCAGGCATGGTCTCATCTTCACAAAACCAAACTGTGTAGGATCCAGAGTTTGGAGAATCCCTATATCCTTGTTTATTAGGTCCATGATGATGCATTCCATAGCTCTGCATATCAGACTCATCAGGCTAATTGGGAGATAATTCCCGGGGTCTGTAGTCGCTCCTCCTTTGTGGAGAGGGATGACTGTAGCAGTGCACCATTTGGTAGGGACAAAGCCTGAGGTGAGGCTGTGATTGAACAGGGCACAATGGTGAGGTGCCAGTGCACTCTGTAGTTCATGTAGAAGACAGCCAGGGATATTGTCAGATCCCATAGAAACTGTATTCTTGGCCTTGGATAATGCTGTTTTAACCTGTGCAGCAGTAATACAGAGTGCCTGTCAATCTACTGGTATTGTGATTGGTCCTTTGGTAGGGGTAAAGTTAGCACTGAATCTGTCAGCCAGTATACTGGCAATATCTGTTGGCCCCGTATAGGTGGTACCATTGTGCAGTGGCTTAGAGCCAAATCTGGGTATTGCTGTGGAGATTGTTTACATAACTATAGAAGGCCTTGTGGTTGTCTTTACTATCTGGTGCAATTCTGTTTTCATAGCTAACTTTAGAGAATTTGATGAGGGATCTCAAACTTTTGTTGAGGCTGATAAGGGAGTTTTTCCAGTCTTGGGAATTCACCTTATGCTGTATCAGTTTCCTCCTTCTGTTGTAGAGTTTGTTAATGGCAGGGGACCACGACATTGCTTCCTTTTTTTTTGAGGAGAATGTCTTAGTTCTACTGGGTATGGCGAGATCCATACATTTGTATACATGTTCGTACAGTGCATTGGTGTATGATTCGGCGGTCATGCAACTATTCTCCATTTGCATGGGTGCCGTGAAGTTAGCCACCTCTGTTTTTAGGAGCCAAAGTTAGCTTTGGAGAAGTTTTTCATGGTGGTTACCTTTGTGGGGTGGGTGGGAGGGTTGTGGATTTCCAAAGTGATTAGTTTGTGGTTGGATCTAACCAGGGAGGAGTTGACTACTGGTGTACAGCAACAGTCACCCATGTTAGTAATAACCAGGTCAAGGATATCATTACCTCTAGTGGGGGTAAGAACGAGCTTGTCCAAAACATTGGAATTAATGAATTCCAGAAAGCATTGGGCAAGTGTATTGGTACATGAGTAGTTTTCCCAGTTAATGGAGGGGTAGTTGAAGTCGCCCAGTATGAGAGTGTTAGGTTGCACCCTAATATTCTCCAGGGTGCTTAGGAACGTGGAGTGTGAGTCTTGGGACATGGTTGGGGACCTATAGCAGGCTACGACCTGAATTGCTGTCTTACCCAGTGTTAGCTGCACCTGAAGTATCTCAGTTGCGTTATGTTAGGCTACCAGTCTGGAGGTGTGCGCATCCTTTATGAATATGGAAACACCACCGCCTTTGGAGCTTCGGTCCAAGTTCTGGGGCCAAAAGGTGTGGAATGAGTTATAGCCTGGTAGTGCAGGGGTGCTTTCTGCTGCCTTGAACCAGGTCTCTGTTACAGCACAAATGTCGATGTTCTCTATTTTAGGGACTGCTTCGAGCGAGTGCATTTTGAGATTTAGAATTCTAGCATTGAGCAGCATGACTCTCAAATTTATTTGCTTGTAGCTGTTACAGTGGTAATCTGGTCTTTGGAACACTGCCTAAAAAAGGCACTATAGGGGTGGCAAGAGCATTGGCCAGTATCCGGAAGGTCAGGGGTGACAGATGCAGGTCTTCTCTGGCAAAGCATAGAGGTCTGTCAATCATGTCATCCCAGGCAGACAGATACTGGATCCCCTTAGAATGACACCAGAAACTTAGCCAATTGTTGAAATCAATCATTTTCTGCTTGTACTGTGGTATCATTCTGGGTGATGGTAGGATGCTGCTCAGGGCTAGGGTCATATCCACCTGGGCTACATGACCCAAGAGCTCCTCCATGTCTCTTCTGTCCAGGGAGGTATGTCTCAGGTCATTCACACCCACATGTAAAATAAGAGAGTCATATTTGTACCTGCTGTTGAGGGACCCGAGTGCGTGCATTACATGGCGGATCCTGGCACCTGAGAGGTAGCTGACTGTTACTTTCTCCTTATTTAACCTAGTGAGTGGGACATCAGTGTGCCTCCCTATCGAGTCACTTATGTCTAATGTGTTGGGCATGCTGTTTTGTCTTAGGGGCTTTGGTTGAGTGGCACACTGTTTAGGGATGTTATGTGTCTCGTCATTAGTGTTGGATTGTGGGGTCGGGTGCATTTCTGCCTTGGAGGTCTCTGCTGTTTGTGTAGATTTCTATTGAGAGCCTCCACTAAGGTGGGTGTGTGGTTTGTGTTTTTATGTGAAGGCAGTGTTGGTGTGTGTTCTGGAGGGCTATGTGTTCCATGTGGTGTGGTGCAAGTGCTGTCTTTCTCCTCTTGACCAGCTACTCCAGTCTTGGCTGGAGAGTGTGTGGCTTCCAATTTGGATATATAAGTGCATCTCTCACAAGTCTGAGTGTTGGGAGGTAAGAGGAGAGGATTGTCAACGTACATGAGGCAGTTGCTACATTGCCTCAGGATGCCCAAGTTCACCAGGTTAATAGGCAAAAGCACAGGGAACTGCCCTTTGGACATGCCTGGAGGGGTGGGCATTAATAAATACTGGAGCTGTTTCCTTGTAGAACGTTTAGTGCTGGTAACACTTTTGTGTGCCACAATAATTGCTACAAGTCGTCTGGTAAAGTGCTAAAGTAATAAGCTAGTAAAATTGCAGGAGAGGAGAGAACTAGCAGATCTAAGGGAAAAATTGAACAGCAGACTTTGGGACCACTCAGAAGCTTGCTAACAGTCCTGGTACAGCAAATCTGTATCTGGACTAGATTAGTTACAGAAAAGGTGGGAAACAAGCACAGATGTGGACTTTTAATCCAGAAACTTGAAAGAGATGGAAAAAACTGCCCAAACAGACAATAAGCTACTATTTCTGGACCAGAAACCACTCCTCCTGTGGTAGATAGTGGGAGTGGTAAGCACTAGGTAGCCTGATAAGCTAGACGGCTTCCCTCCAACACAGAAAGGCTTGGGGGGCTCAGAAGCTTATAAATAGTCCTGGATACAGCAAATCTGTACCTGGACTAGACTAGTTACAGGAAAGGCAGGAAACAAGAGCAAACGTGGGCTTTTAAACCAGAAAGATTATGCCATCAAATATATATATATATATATATATATATATATATATATATATATATATATATATATATATATCGGACCAAATGACTGAAACTTCATTTCACTGACACTTCATTTGACTGATAATTAGTACTGGCAGTGTCTAGAGCACTGTAAGGCAAGTAAAAGGAATATGTCCTTTTCCCCACTGTACTGCGACCCTGGAGTTAGTATATATAGTTAGTTATATAAAACTAAAAGAAGAGAATATAACATTAAACTAAACCCCCCAACTATATATATTAACTCCAGGGTTGCACTACAGTGGGGAAAATATTCCTTTTACTTGCCTTACAGTGCTCTAGACACTGCCAGTACTAATTGTCAGTCAAATGAAGTGTCAGTGAAATGAAGTTTCAGTTATTTGGTCTCAGTCAAATGAGCTTTCAGTCAAATGAAGGTAACCCGTGTGTGTGTGTGTGTGTGTGTGTGTGTGTGTGTGTGTGTGTGTGTGTGTGTGTTTGTGTATATATATATATATATGTGTGTGTGTGTGTGTGTGTGTGTTATCTAGATATATGAGGAGAGACAGATATATCTGTGTAGATATATATATAGGGAGAGAGACATAATGTGAAACATATGTGTATGTATCTATACACACCCATATTAAACGTCATTGTGTGAGGGACAAATGGATTTGCACTCTGCTTAACTAAGTGTATGAGCATGCCCAGTGGGAGTTTTGGCTAGTTATAAACTGACTCTAGCCCACACCTATCTGCACTCCAGTCTGGGATATTGTCTGTTACACAATATGACATCAGTCCCTGTTTCTGCACTGCTGCACTTCACTCACACTGGCTAAGATGTTCTACAGCTGTCTTATGTAATTAATACGTGAAAGAGGTTAATAATAGTACAACACACACTGAATGACAGTCTGTAAAACACAACTTCTAGATTAGAAACACGAATGCCATCACAGAAGGTAAGTGCCTTAGTCCTTTGAGCCACAGAGGCTGCTTGACAGACAAGGGTCATTCATGACACAATCACCTGCATAAATATGTACATTGTTATTCCTCAGGTTACCTAAGACAAACAATGTAAAATCAATTTCTGTATTACTGTCCTGAGACTGAGTGAAATGCTCATACACCATTGATGAGTTACTATTACAGCAGTTACAAGGGAACACTGCTGTGTTGGGGTGGGGGAACAACACCACATGTTCTGCTGGGATGCACAACAGTCTATCATTTAACCTCTCTTTCTAACATCTCCCTTCAATGACTTACCAATAATCTGTTGCAGTAGGACTGCATGAATATTCCATGGATGAGGCCTACTGAGTAGAAATGGAAACATGTTAGTGGAATGGATATCTGTAGTCCCATGTGGATGGTATTTTTGTCCAACTAGCCCACTATAGTTACTCGCATAATGTACTAGATCCATACATACAATGACATATCATAATAATCCTTTTGATTACTGTGCAGGTTACGGACTTACCTTGCAAATACAGCAGTTAACACAACCACAGCTCAGGGCTGACTCTGTCTGATGCAAGCAGTACACAGCCAATACATGGATAGGTACTGGATGTGTGAGTTGCCTGGCATCAATTTTATTTTTTGTATGTGAGTAGGATTAAGGTGTCAGACCCTAGGTTGTCAGTAAATGTGCTATGGGTCATCTCTTAGCCAAAGCCAGGGCATACTAAACATGCCTATGTCTGCCTACAGGGACATCAGCATGGGGTTCCTCCTCCTCTGAGTCCTCCTGTGACTGTGGCTGTGGCGACCTAGGCACTGTTGGGGGGCTGTGTATCCCTTCCCTTTGCTGATCCTGCTGCAGCTGTTTCCAGAGGATCAGACTGTGTAGCACAGCACAGACTGTGAATATATGTGCACATGTGGCTGTAGTATACTGCAGGGCTCCACCAGATATATCAAGGCACTGGAACTGTGACTTTGGAAGCCCAAACACATGCTCTATGATGTTCCTAGTTTGTGCGTGTGCTTCATTATGGCATTCTTCAATGGGTGTGAGTGCATTTCTGATGGGTGTCATCAGCCACGGTTCCAGGCCATAGCCAGCATCCTCCAGAAATGGCCATGTGGGATATCTCTCTAGCAAACATCTGGTACAGCTGTGATGTGTGCCAGATATGGGAGTCGTGATAACTGCCAGGGTTGCCAGCACACACATTCAGGATAATCTCCTGGGCATTGCACATGACCTGCAAGTTGATGGAGTGGTACCACTTGCGGTTAATGTAGGCTTTATCATGCTCACTAGGTGGTGCCTTGATGTGTACATGTGCACAATCTATGGCACCCAGTATTTCAGGGTAGTGTGCTACATGGTAGAAGTGTTGCATATTGCTGTCCCTCACCTCAGGAGAAAGGGAAAAAGATATGTGCTCACTGGCATGTGAAATAATAGCATCCAGGAATTGGTGGAGTATCCTGGATGCAGATGCCTGTGAGACCCCCATCACTTCCCCAGTTGGTCTTTGAACAGTACATGTGGCTAGTATCCTAAGGACTACACATACCTTTGTTTCCACTGGGATGGGCTCCCCTCTGTCAACTCTTGCTCTGAGTTGAGGGGGGCAGAGCTCAGTGAGTTCTTGCAATATGTCTATGTCCACCCTGTAGCGCTCTACAATCTCTAGCTCATGTAGCTCCTGGAAGATTACCCTGGGCTTGAACACTCTTTTCCTTCTTGGCCTAGGCCTATTGTCAGCAGCACCAGCAGCACTGACTTCAGCATCTACCACATACAGATGTAGCATAGCTGCAGCAGCACCTAGCATTATACGAGTTAAAATTACCAAGTCTGTATTCCAATGTATTGACGGAACAACAGAATGTAGGGTGTATGCATACATTATACAGTTTAGGTCCATCATGTGGGATTAGCTAATTATGATGCAGTCCACCTGCACAGGATATAATTGACATTATTTAAAAGCCATACTTTAGTGTGCTATGTGCCATGGTGCACATCATAGCTTATACAACAGTCATAAATCATCATTGAATATATGTAGTTTTAACTGATTGCTGTTTACGTCATCACTGTGATCTGGGTGGTCTGTCCTCGCAAACACATGCGCTGGATACAAAAAAACTTCTGAAAATAATAGGACACACCCCCCTGATGTCATCCACATTCAGTGGGAATATCAACGTCATGTAGCAGCCTACACAAAGTGGATATGTGGACACGGTTGCTCATTTTAGCAATTCAAGAATCCACCTCATTTGCATACATATCCACGCTGACAGCCTAGAAATTACAGGGTTCATTGGCCATGTGATATGGGTAATAGCACATATGCACTGTTGTACGCACCCAGCGCAAGGTCCTACAGTACATTTGTGAAACCATATTAGAAATTTTAATTTTTATTTTAATTTCTGTTAAACATGTTTGCACACCGTGGTGGATAGCGCAAACATGCCGAAATTAGTTAAAAATAAAAATTAATTTTACCTATTCCCTTCCATTTTCAGACATCCACAATGTACTTTTTGCACATATGTATGTGATCTAACATTTTCAGGGGAGTTATGTCCATATGTGTGAACTTTTACATCCCCTTCTGTCTGTGTAGACTCCTGTACATGGAAAAATTCCACGGACACTGACACGGATGCCTTTTTGCTTGTTGGATCGCTCCACCTGGCTCACTTGCATAAGATTCACCTGCTTATGAAGACATTTTCATTCCACGGAAGTTTCCCTGTTTGCACATGCTTTTTAGCTGCTAAGCGATGCTTACTGAATCCAAAATTGTTTGTGCTCGTGTACACACTGTGGCGCCATGCGTACACAAAAAAAAATCATGTACGCTTTACTGAATTCCCACCAATAACTATATGAAAATGGAATAGAACTGACAGTAAAGATAAAAGACTAAATTTAATAGGTGATACGGAGACTAATGTTGCTGTTTAGTGTTCAGTTCACAAGTGGTTTTTCTTTTGCATGGCAGTTTCATATTCTCCTCCCCTGCTTCAAAGTTATGTTGGCAGATTACATAGCAATTCTCCATAGGTGTCCATGCCATTAGTGTAGCTATGCCAAGTGCCCTGCACCGGACTGGGTAGGAGTTGCTCCAGCCTTGCACCAACAGTTGCTAGAATACTCTCAAGCCCCAAGACACCATGAATTAAATGAAATCAAGAAAATGGAATTGAAGGATGGATACATGTGGCAAGTATTAAGATGTAGTAGCCAAGGAAAATTGATAAAGTGTAGGTTAAAGCACTATGGTATATTGAAAAATTTCTTTAGATGCTATGCAGGTTACTGAAGCTCTGGAAGACACTTTTCACCAGAAAACAATAGCTTCTTGCTAACAGGGTTAAGACACTGAGATGTTTATAGAGCAGTGAGGCCTTTTGTGGCATTTAATATTACTGTGTCTTTTCCAATTAGCATCCATAGCTTAATATGACTTACTGACACAAGTTAATAACAGAAAGCATAAATAATTTTAATGTGTCCAACAAATGTAGTATTGTAATGTCTTTGTGTGTGTGTGTGTGTGTGTGTGTGTGTGTGTGTGTGTGTGTGTGTGTGTGTGTGTGTATATATAACACAGCTGAACCTTAATACATGAGGAGAATTTTGCAATGGATGCCGTGTTTCTCTAAAAAAAATAGAACAATGATTTAAAGCTGGAAAAAGTGTACTTGTAAGGCACTAGTTGAAAAGATAAGACTAGAATTCATTTAATCTTGAAGAGTATGGTTCAATGGTGGAAGACAACCTTTGTGCAATGTTTGTGGTGTGACCTTTGAGCTAGAAGTTGTTGCGTTTTAAATGAGGTTAGGTGGTTAAACGTGGTTGGTAGTCTGGTGTGTTTCTGAAAGAAACTGGTAGCTAATTCCAGGAAGAATGATTTCAAGAAAAAAAATCCCAGTATCAGTACATTTACAAAGGCTGCTATGCTCTTTATATGTTGTGAAAAGAAGTAAGAAAACCCATGTTACAAATCAATGCAAAAGAAAAGAGATCTCAGAGGCTGTGTAGATGCACCTACAACTCAATGAACATGCCTACTTTGAAGTAAGCAAACCAAAAGCAAAAATAATCAAATCAAAACCAAGGTTCACTGATAGAACCCACCTAGTCAAAATAAGGGAAGCCACCTCAAGCAGTAGAGCTGTATTGAGTGGCATACCCCAGGGTTCGGTCTTGCGGCCTCTGTTATTTGGGATATACTTTTCTGAGGTACAGGTCAAGACCAGTGGGCTATGGTGGACCAAGTTTTCAGATGGCTGCAAGCTGGGAGCTGTCATCAATTCACCTAGTGACATGGACATCCTCCAAGAGGGTCTCACCCAAACAAATGACTGGTGCTAGAAACATGACCTTAAGCACGCAGTCAGTCATGAGGGATTTGGGTACCCAGATTGATAGCAGCCTGATGTTTGACTACCATGTTGCTTCCATTGTACGGAAAGCTTTCTACATGGCCCACCTCATAAGTAAGGGTATCTCATCAAGGGACAAAGAGATCTTCCCTTATAAGGCCCATTAATGAGTACAACGCCCCATTTGGCATGTACCTCGCAAAGCACATGCAACAGCTGGAGAGACCACAGAGATTCCACATGCACAGAATCCAGGGCCTCAAACATCTACCCTACACAGAAAGGCTAAAAGCCCTGTCCCCCTACTCAGTCTCCTACAGACTCCTCAGAGGTGACCTCTGTCTGGCATACAAAGCAATCTCAGACCCCGCCCTGATGGACTGCTGCATATCCGCAAGTCAAGCCCCACTTGAGTAATCCACACGTGAGACCTCAGCCTGGTCTGTGACATCAGTAGGACTTGTTGGCAGGACAGATTTGTGTCCCAGAGACTCCCCCTTTTGTGGAATAGACTCCCTCTCCATGTAAAGCAGAGTTCCTCATTAAACCTTTTTAAGCGCAACCTGTTTAACTGGATGGGGAACAGAACATACACCCCTGGGATTCCACCTATGTCATACTGGACAGTGGCATAGGGTGCTGACTTGTTGGAACATGGGCTAAATTCTTGGCTAGGCTTGTAAGGGCCTCAGGGCCAATAGCCTAGTAACGTCCTATGATCCTATTACAAGGATTAGTGTGTAAGACAGACATCAAACAGCATTTCACAGAAATGACAGTGAACAGGAAAAAAGCCTGGGCACCTGGAGTAAGTAGGGGGGAGGCAGCAACAGTTTTTCTGTGCTAGTTGTAACACTTGGCAGGCTGCTCAGAATCTGAATTTCCCTTCAGCCACATTGAATATGTCATGTGGTAATTCCAAAAATATAAACACGTTTAGGTTTACAGCAATAAATTACTAGAGAAATTATATAACCAAAAAGTAACAAAACTTAAAAACAATTACATATAAGGACATTAAGTCACAGTGAAGGCAGTGCTGTATAAATTACCAATTTCCAGAAAACACTTAATACTGAAACTGTATACAAGCTTACATCAGACATTTGAGAGATTATACAACTCTGGTACAGCCAAAAGAAACAATGATAGTTAACAAATCAAATGGAAACAAAGTATATCCATACCAGATGAGACACTAAGAAAATTATAAAGTATCACTTTTGTAACTACACATCACTACAGTCAGAGATAATCAAACCAGTGACTTTCCTAGGTTGCAAAGACAGACTACAAGAACAGCAAATAAAAGGTCCGCATTTATATTTCTTAATATGCTTAAGCACAACTACACATAAAATGTCAAAAATTAAAATATAATGCATAAAAAACACAGTAGAACAACAAACAAACCTATACACAAATGTTTGATAATCATGTCTCTGCACTAGTCCAGAATGTCTTCTATCTGGCTCATCTAATTTCCTAATGTATCTCCAGTAGATTTAAATAAATCTCGATTCTTTACTTGCTTCTCATCAGACTCATATACTGAATATAATGCACCATTCGGCATGTGTTTGTCTAAGCATATCTCTCAGCTTGAGAAAACGCAGAACTTCATACCTAAAGATCAATAACCTCAAAAAATTTTAGTTATCAGGACAGACTGGCATTCCTCTCTCTGTTCTTAATCTCTTGTGGACTCCCCTGTGGAGCTCTGCATCTATCCTTTTGAGCCATGAAAGATATAACCCCCTTTTACATTCTATTTCTTCACAGAACAAATGGTACCACAAATAACCAGTAAAAGGAACTAAACCTTCATCAGCAGATGATTAAGACATGTTGGCATGCCATATTTCTATCCCAACATATCTCTCACCTCTGGAACAAACTTCTATTATAAGTCAAGTAGAGTAGAACCCTTGCCACCTTCAAGGTAAACCTAGATAACTGGATGGGCAGCCTCGGATTCTCACTAAAACATGAGAACTTTCTTGCAGAAACTGTCTTTATTTGTAGAAAGTTGAGTACTTCCATCTTGAGTGGAAAAAGGACTTCATCTAAGTTAATTTTTTTTTTTTTTACAAATAAAAGACAGTTTCTGCAAAAAGCTTGCTGATTTTTTATTTTTGTTACTAGTTCTACTAGTTTGGGTGCTGGGCTAGCAACCTGTTCCCATAAAACTGTGACCACTACATAAATAAGGAGTGACTAGAGGGGCTCCAATTGCCTGATGTGCTGAATGGCACAAATGAAATGGAACTGAGGGAGAGAGTTCTATCAGTAATTTTTTGTGGAGACTATGATTTTTGGAGCCTTTTTCCCCCATCAGTGTTGTCTTGTCCTCTTTGAGGCTGAAGGTAACTTTTTAACAGTTTTTTTTTTCTAACTGTGTAATGGTCTACAGACTAATTGCCAGTACTTACCTATAAACCTATATACAAAATACCCTGGAAAATAAATAGATGCATGGTATAAATCAACAAGATAGGTCACGGAGATAATTCCCTTCGAGACACTTATCTCCATAGGGTTGTACTTAGATAAACAAAGGAATCAAGCCACACCACTGGAAATGCCAGCAATCCTTGCTTGGCTGAGTCCAGGGAATGAGATGACCAATACCAGGAGAGATTTTACAAGGTGGTGGTGGTGGGGGGGTCAGGTTATGTATGGTTAAATAAACCAAAAGGTAGCCATGCTGTAGAGTTTGCACGAAATTCAAGCAGTCAAGTTAATGGTGTAGAGGCTCCTAGGTTTGAGGTATAAAGATAGTCCAGTCTAGAAGATACCATGGCATGTACCACAACAGGGAAGGTTTATGGGAGGAAGGTGATGTTCCTAAAATGAAAACAGGATGATCTGATAAATGCTGAAACCTGGTCCTCTAAGGTCAAATTATTATCATGGACAACATCCAAATTTTGCACACCTTTAACACAAACTCCACATTGTTACCACTACAGATGACATTAACTGACAGCACTGGAGCATATCAGTCCCACAAAGTACCATGTATAGCCAAAAAAAAAAAAAAAAAAGAGGTACTGAGTTACAGGCAGGTCAGCATCATCCAGTCATGCATTTCACATTTTCAGCAAAAGTGCGAATGATAGATACACATTCCTGTGAAAAGGTAAAGCTGTGTGCCATGAGCACAGCAATGATATTACTAGGCTGTCTTCTGAATAACATCCCCTAGGGGACGTAAACACATTCTGAAAAGTACAGATTTCCTTTGTTCCTAACCTTGCCCCATGACTGCATCTGCTTAGGTATATGACCTAGCAAAGGTCTCAGCTTTCCAAAATTTAGCTACTGCATTTGGAGAAATGAAAATTCTAACCATAACTACACTGTACATCAAAAAAGAAATAGGCTTAGTTGCCTAAGATCTAGTAAACATAGGTAAACGCTTAACTCTGTTTATCTGTATTTCCATACCATTAACAAGTATACAACCTTGGAGGATTCTTTGGGTTACCATCGTTCATTCAGATGACACACCTACCATACCAAGTATGTGGGTTTTGTCTTTTAATCAATTTGCAATCAGTCTATCGCATAAGGATCTATCTTTAAAGCACTAGCTTACTTACAATGTTCACACAAGTGGAATGGTAAACACACAGATTTTGTACTGCACTGAAGTTCATGCATAAGGCAAACTTGTCAGTTTTAAACAAAGACAGTATCAATATATGATTGATGGTAATTATCAAAATCACTACTGGTGACCATGGCTCTGCAAAAAAATGTCAGCAGGGTCTAGTGTACCATAGGTGGCTATAAACCTCAGTAAACAGAAATGAACTTCACAGCGAGCCAATGCTGGCCTGTGTTATTAAAAGACTTCATCAAATAATCACAACAGCATAGCTGGACAGCTAAGAGAAAGCCATGATAGCAAGTCAAGTGCAATACCGGCTTATAGCACACAGCAGTACACAACTTATGTTCCAGGGTTTGTTACTGAAGACTTCCTGAAACATTTCCCAAAGGCAGACTCATGAGCAACAAAAAAGCCGGCAAAATGCAAGCATAGCAAATCAGTGGCTAAAAGCATTTGGTAGCATATCTAGTATTTATTACAAATTCATAAGCATTATTAAAAGGCCCCTGAAATGTGCCCCACAAGCACAGATGGGTGACTTACAGAGTGAAAGAAGTTAACAGTCATTTACGATAAGTGACTAATAGCTGTAGTTAATACAACTGGGTGGGCAGTACACAAGGAAAACAGATTATCCAAAAATGCAAGTACAGTTAACACAGCTAAGTGGGCTTACTATGTGCCAGTCGTGGTGTACATTCATGCAATACTCCTAGATTATTCCAAAATGCAAAGCCATTTAGAATACAATGTGTCAGGAATAGCTAATGAAGTGTTACAGGCGGCTAGGAGCCTAGGTATCAAATATGCCTCATGAAAACCTCTTGCCCATTGTGTTATCTTATCGAGAGTGGCATATCTGCATGACTAGCACTATGCCAAGGAGGTTCTAATGAAGTGCCAAAAAATGTCTAACAATTCCTAGTCACACAGACAGGTGGCCAAGTAAACCATGAGGAATGGGCCATATTGCTGAATTATAAGCACATTCAGCTGACCAATAATGAATAAAGCATGTCTTATGAATCGTGACAGCTGGATGGCTAACTTCTGGCAGCACAGAAAAGTAGGTTGTACTGCACCAGCACATGGCACGTGCTCCTGAATTCTCCCAAGCTACATAGCTGGGGTAGCTTACAGAACATCAGTGATGGCCTATGCTAATGAAGTATCCTAAGTGGCATAGCCAGCTGGCGTGTAGTATACAACAGAGTGAATACTGAAGTGCAATTGTTAGCCAGTTTCTCTAGACAGTTAAAACAGGTGGGTTTACAATGGGCTGCCCTTCTGAATTCTCTCGCGCGACAGAACTCTGTAGTTTACAGTGCAACAGGCGACAAGTGTTGCTGAATTTACATGAATGGCAGACTCTTGGTGAGAACAAGAGGCTGCAGCTACTGAACTGTAACTATTGATGAATAAACACAATACAACTGGGTGGCTGTACAATCTGCAAGGTCACAATGTGCTCCTGAACTATTCCAGGGAGGCACAACTGCATGGCGCATACTGTACCAGGGATAACTAGTGAAGCATGGCAAGCAGTTAATAATATTGACTTCTTTTAATTATGTGATGCATCCCATTAGGGGGGCCACAGTGGTGCAGCGGTTAGCATTGCCGCCTCACAGCAAGAGATTCTCCGGTTCGATCCTCGGCTGGGGTGCCTTCTGTGCGGAGTCTCCATGTCTTCCATGTGGTCGCGTGGGTTTCCTCCGGATGCTCTGGTTTCCTCCCACATCCCAAAGACATGCTGTAGGTGGACTGGACACTCTAAATTGGCACTAGGTGTGAGTGCATATGTGTGTGTGTGTGTGTGTGTGTGTGTGCCTTCTGTGGAAGGTTGGGCACCGGGCTGGCAACTCAACACTGTAAAACTCTACTGCCAATCATGAGCGGACAGGTGATCCGCTGTGGCAACCCCTAACCGGGAAAAGCCGAAAGAAGAAGAAGATTTGATGCATCCCATTAAGTGCAAAAGACCCTTTTTAGGGACAGCTTACTAAAAGCACCTACTTTGTATAAAGTAATCTTAAGTCAAACAGTATGCAAGTGTAGACAAAATTAATCACATCACAAATTAACAGGCTCAAGCCTATTAGCAGCACAATCCTCTGCTAACACTAGACAGTACAGACAGACAGACTTATAGGCTACAAAGGATGACCTTTGTTCATGAATTACCCTGAATGACATAACCAGCTCTGGCAAGCTGTGACAAAAATGACAGATCACCACCAATCCTGGGTAACACAGAGGATCTAGAACATTTTTACAGTAACCATTATGATGGACTCTGCTTCTGTATAAAAAACAGTGAAATTCAAAGTTTGCTTTTCTGCTTGGAACTTTGCTTTCTCCACACATTTTACTTATACAGACAACTATGAAGTTGTCACTACAAGAAAAAGGGAATTTACCCTTTCAGAAGCAAAGTGCATCAGTGCAGGATTAGTCACCACACAATGTCCTGCTTCCCAGCATGATCAGCTAAATTTATAATCCACCATGCACCTTAGAGTTATCAAGGGTAGCCCTATAAAATGATCTATTCAAACATTTCCTATATAGCATCTCAAGTGACTCTATCACAGATGTTGCCAGACAAATATTTGCCTTTCCACCCTGCTACCTCAAGAAACAATTGTACTAGGTGATTTTAACATTGACTACCTGTAGCTCCCCCAATCCTAACACCCACATTAATCTTTATGGTTTCACCCAAATAATAAACACCCCCACAATAATCCACAAACCTAGTAATAAAGAAGCCACCCTCGACTGGATTCTTGTAAATAGTCATCCTGAAACCTATATACCAGGAACACTTCCAGACAACATTAGCGACCATGTTCTAACCTATATAACAAAGCAAAAGACTCATAGTCCTACCAATAACACTTTTATATCCTTTCATTCAAAAAAACACTTTCAAGCAGAAAGCTTTCAAAATGAACTAAATGCCTGTAACTGGTCACCTCTGAAGCAACTCAAACTGGATGAAGCAGTTTCCTACTTTAATACTAAATTCCTACAAATCCTAGATCTCCATGCCCCCCTTCGCTCCTCCCGACCTAGGACCAAAACAGCTCCATGGCTCACACAACAAACCAAGGAAAATATGTTCCTACGAAACAAAATATGGGCCAAATGGAGAGCCTCTAAGAGCTCTGCAGACCACCTATTCTTTAAACAGCTAAGAAATGCAACCAAAAAGGACATTATCTTAAACAAAAAAAACTATTATTTCAACCTTCAACAATCTCACGATAATAACCCTCAAAAGTTCTGGGCAGGCATTAACAAACTTCTCCAACCAGGTCATACCAAAACTCCTGCCCCATCCTTCCTCATAATAATCCTTTGCAAATAGCTGATGCCTTCAACAATTACTTCACTGAAACTATTCAAGCCCTTGCAAAGACAATACTTCCCATCTCCCCCAGCCCCTTACAAAACATAAGCAGTCAAGTGCCCTCCTTCCATATACAACCTGTACCAACATCCTTTATCTGCAAACTCCTTCATAAACTCAAACCATGTACCCCTTCTGCTGACCGCCTGCCAGCAGAATACCTTCAAATAGCTTCCAAAGTCATAGCATATCCCATATCCATCCTTATAAACCGAACAATCATAGAAGGTAACATCCCATCCATATGGAAAGTCTCCCACATTATCCCTTTACATAAAGGAGGCAAATCCACTGATATCTCCAATTTCCGACCAATTGCATTACTCTCCCCACTGGCCAAAATAATGGAAAAATGTATTCACCATCAACTACTTCAACACCTGTTCCACAATAACTTACTAGACAACTGCCAACACGGATTTAGGCCCTTTCATAGTACAACTACCGCCCTGCTAACTTTTACTGACTGCATAAATAAGAATCGAAATAACAACTCTCTATCTTCCGCATTATTCATTGACTTATCAAAAGCCTTTGATATGGTTAACCACAACTTACTGATCAGTGCACTAAAAGCACAATCTCTTGACCCACAAGCAATAATTTGGTTTACATCCTATCTAGAAAATAGACAACAAGCAGTGCTCTGGGACAATAATCTCTCCACACCCCTCCCCGTAAACATTGGAGTCCCTCAAGGCTCTATCCTAGGCCCTCTTCTATTTTCCATTTTTATTAATGATCTCAATACTATTTTTCCTCAAGCCACCTGCATACAATATGCTGATGACTCTACTTTAATCTGTACTTCTAAATCATCAATCTCTCTTCAGACGCTTACTCAAACAGTATTTAACACTGTTGAAAACTGGTTTACCGCCCATTGCCTCCTCCTAAACCCCCAAAAAACAAAATTGTTGCTTTTTGCTCCCACCCAAAAGTCACCAGTGATCCACTTCACAATTACCTCTAACAACAAACTACTATTTCCCTAGATACTACCACACGTCTCCTGGGCATCACTATAGATAATAACCTCAGCTATGATGATCATATCAACAATACTATACAAACTGTCAATAAAAAACTAGGCTCCCTGTATAGAATCAAACCCTACCTCACACCTCTAGCCAGAACCACCATGGCCCAGACTCACCTCACTTCTACCCTATTCTATGCTTCTGTTATATACACCAATCTATCAAAACACAATCTAAGCAAGCTTGAAACTAGCTATAACAATATAGCAAGATTTGCCACTAGTACCCCTTTTAAAACCCACCACTGTCACAACCTTAAACAACTTGGATGGTCAGAATTACATAACCATCTGCTGTATAATCAACTGGTGATCATACAAAAAATTCTTTATCACCCAAATAATACCCCAATCCTCTCTAGCTTGATCTCCCCATATAAAAATCTTGCAAGACTTCGTTCAGCAAACAAGTTACTAATTTCCAATATCAAATCTAATAATAAAGCTGGGGACACACTTTTTACTAACGCTGTGGGCAAAATCTGGAACAAGCTTCCTAGGACACTCACATCTCTCTCATCTACATCTCTCTTCAAGAAACACCTCAAAGAACATCTGAAAACTCATTGGCTTTGTCCCTGTTCTAACCCTGACTGAACCTTACTTTTCCCCTTATTTTCTCTTCTTGCTGTACTCCTCCCTTCTTGACCTTGTCCCCTCTGCAGCATTAATCTATAGAACCTAACTTTATTCTAGCCCTTGTGTATTTCTTTTACTACCTTTCTCACTCTTCTCCCTCTTTGATTTACAAATAACACTAGAACCTTAAGTGCACCTGTACTTCATTGTAACTTAAAACTATGCAAAGACTCTATGCTACCATTCTTCTTCTTAGACACAATTTTTATTTTGTATTACAAACACTATTATTTCTCTTATGCAGCTGAGCTTTAGTTCATTTTTCACTGTTGTATCTAGTAATTTTACTATGTTTGGAGCCTATCTCCCTGTGAACTTAGTCATGTTTTAAGTATTGTATTTTGTAAATATTTACTATTTTTGGAGCTTAACTCCCTGGGCCTCTACTGAAAATGGACATGTATCCAGCTAGACTAGCCCAGTCAACAAATGTAAAATAAATAAAATAAAATAAATAAATATACTGTCATTGCCACGTGGACTTAGTTTCATAAAATGTGTCAAAATGTTAAATTAACTGTACTCATAAGTCAGTCCTGTACACCAGCAGTGACTGCCTCCTAAAATTAGTCTTGTTCTCCACAAAACTATAGCAATTTTTCTATTCAGGTGTTCACCAGACATTGTCTTTAGAATGGTAGTGGGAGTTGTTTCTTCTGCAGGACTGCCACAGAGTTGGTTGCCTGGAACACAGGGACACTACAACTTCCATTCTCATGGTAGTGGCAGCCGTTCTTCTACAACCTTGTTAACAAATGGCCTGATGTTACGATGACAACTATGACGCCCATGCCCTGGCCAGCAATCAAGGAGCCTCAATTCTCACCACTAACACCAGTGACGAGCATCTCATATAGGAGGAAAGGATAAAAAATACACACAGTAAAGTGCAATTTCCCTTAAGAGCACACAGAGATCACAGTCAGTCCGAGGCTGGTCGCTACCTTGCTCTCCAGGTCCCCAATAAGACTCCCCACTGGCACAGCTATAGGGTTCAGATCTCAGCCTAGTGGGCAAGCTAAAACCTCCAGAACCCTTTCTGTCCAACTAGTGCTTTGTGTTCCTGCCCAAGTAGCTGACACACACACACACACACACACACACACACACACACACACACACACACACTTTGAGAAGAGTTTATACAACCACACAGACACTCCTGGGGAAGGCTGGCACAGTTTCTCCAGCTGTGCTTCTTTTTCCCCAGACTATATGCTGCCACCACACACCAATATGTATCAGCTACTTAAAGGCCCTTAAAGGGGTGTCCAATTATTACTGTGCAATATTATTATCCAATTGGTAGTATAGCCCAGGGCGAAAGCTATTGAAGTGGCTTTGTACAATTTTACCAAAGGCATCCAAGTACTCTAAAGAGCTTAAATTATCTCTACAATAACAGCCACAGTTGGAAGGGTTCAAAATATTTAATAACAAATAGTCAAAACACAAGACAATACTTTTTACTACACAGTGCTAGTCAAGACTTCAGAGATCACAGAGAAATACATAATTCAGTAGTACAGTTCTGACATCACAGAAAAACACAGTCTAATCTTGCTAGTTTCTAGCTATTTCTAAAAGAAAACACAAGTCTACAATAAAATTACATACAGAGCAAGACAGTGCTGGTAAGTTGGATGGTCAAGACAAAAATGCTTAATGCTCTCTGTTTTTAAAATCACATTCCTGGTTCACATTACATCATTCTTCGCACTTCCCTGGGTCCCCAGGCTAACAGAAACTACATTTACATTCTTCACATCTGGGCAGAAACCAGAGCAATAAAGGACATTTATGCATGCAAATTCTGGCCATTAACTCTGGCCTTAAAACAATAGGCAGGATGCCCCACTCTAGACTCACTGGCTCCGAGTCCTAACATCTAAGGGTCACAACATGCTTTACTTGGTCAGCTATGGTACTATAACTAGGGACGAAATTTCTGTAGTACCCTGCTGTCCCTAAAAATGCCCTTGCCTGCTGTTTAGTAACAGGTGCAGGCCATGCTTGCATGGCTTCCACTTTGGCAGGTTCTAGCCTTGTCTAACTACTCCTCACTCTATGTCCTAGGTAGGAGACCTTTGCCATATCCACTTGACATTTGCTCGACTTAATGGTCAACCCTGCCCTCTATAGTCTGCCAGTACCTCCCTGACATGTTGAAGGTGCTCTTGCCAGGAATGGCTGTAGATGGCAATATCTACTAGGTAAGCAAGGTCAAACCCTCCTGCTCCTGCTAGGCTATGATCTGCCAACCTCTGGTAAGTTGCTGGAGCATTCTTCATCCCAAAGAGCATCTTTGTGAACTCATACAAGCCAAAAAGTCACAAAGGCTGACTTCTCTCTAGCACTGGGAGTCAAGGGCACCTGCCAGTAACCCTTGGTAAGATCAATGGTGGTAAGATACTTAGCCCCACCCAGCTGCTCTAGGGCCTCATCTGTCCTAGGCACGGGGTAAGCATCTGACTCTGTGTGACTATTTAATTTCCTGTAGTCCACACAGAACCTAGTGTTGCCATCCTTCTTTGGCACCAGCACCACTAGGGTGGCCCAGGGACTGTTGGACTCATGAATTACCCCTATTTCGAACATCTCCTGTACTTCCTCCCTCAGAGTCTGTTGACTCTCTCAGGCACTCTATAAGGGGCCTGCCTAATTGGCCTTTGGGGTCCTGTATCCACCTGGTGCTGCCCCAGGTGGGTGCACCCTGGTTTCCCAGTGAACATGTCCCCAAATCCCTGCAACACTGCTCAGATTTCTCGAATCTAGGTAGGAGATAGCTGCTGGGACATTGCTACCCCTTCCTCTGAGGTGTCAGCCCGAGCCTCACTGAGGAGATCAGTCACCAGATCTCCCTCAGACTCCTCCTGCAATCCACTGCAAAAGCTTAGCACAGGGGCCTCCCTATCATGGTAAGGTTTCATCATGTTAACATAGTACAGTCTGTGCCTCTGCCTTCCGCCTAGCAGTTCCACCATGCATTTATCATCACTTACTTTTCTTACCACCTTGTAGGGTCCCTCCCAAGCTGCTTGCAGCTTGCTATGTCTGATAGGAATGAGAACCATTACCTGCTACCCCACAGCATACTCTCTAGCTCGAGCATTCCTGTCATACCACACCTTTTTCTGTTGTTGGACTACTGCCAGGTTCTCCTGGGCCAAGCCCATGAGTTCCCTGAGCCTTGCCCTGAGGTTTAGGACATATGCCACAACAGACTCCTTGTGAGACTCGCACTCACCTTCTCACTCATCTTGAATTAAATCTAGAGGTCCCCTCACCCTATGCCCATACAGCAACTTAAAGGGTGAAAAACCTGTGGATTCCTGGGGAACCTCTCTGTAAGCAAATAACAGATGGGGCAAATATTTCTCCCACTCCCCTCTTAAACTGATCTGCAAATGCCCATAGCAAGGACTTGATTGTAGAGTTTAACCTCTCAACAAGACCATTAGTCTGGGGATGGTAGGGGGTGGTCTTCATATACTTCACCCCACAGGACTTCCATAGACAAGCCAGCAGGTCTGACATGAAATTGGCACCTCTGTCAGTCAGTATTTCTTTTGGGAAACCTACCCTGCTGAAAATCTCTAACAAAACATTTGCCACCGTTTCTGCCTCAATGGAGGGCAAAGCCACTGCCTCAGGGTATCGTGTAGCATAATCCACTACCACTAGGATATACTTTTTCCCAGTGGAACTGGGGTACTCAGGGGACCCACAATATCCATAGCTTCCCTCTGAAATGGCTCAATCACAGGCAAAGGCATCAAATGAGCTCTCACCTTGTCTCCTGCCTTGTCTACCTTTTGGCACTGCTCACAGGTCCTGCAGTACCCTGTTACATCTCTGGAAATTCCAGGCCAATAGAAGTTATGCATAATACGCCTCTTTGTACGTGTTATGCCCATATGACCTGCAAAGGGAATATCATGGGCTATGGCTAGAAGCGCTAGATAGTAGGTTCTAGGCACTACCAACTGCTGTACTCTCTCCCCTTCTAGTCCTCCCTCAGTGGTCCACTCTATGTATAGTAACCCTTTGTCCCAATATACAGATTCCCTCTTTCCTTGAGAATCAGGTGCCTCCCCAGCTACCTGCCTCAGGCCTTGCAATGTAGGGTCTGAGAGCTGAGCCTGTCTCAACTCTCTCCTTGTAATTATCCCCAGCTCCCATTCCACAGGAAGTCTGGCATCCTCTGACAGTGGGTGCCTCACTGTCATCCTGGGTACTACTACTCACCTCTACCTTTGCAGTCACTCTGTCCAAGGGACCATCAGTACCCCCAAGCAGCTGTGGCTCACCTTCAGTCTCACTGCTACAGGATAGCTCCCTCCCTGAAGTAACCACCTCTCCAGTCCTGGCTGCAAGTATGCAGTCCATCTGGGTCTCCCCCAGACTACCAGACTTACCTGCTTGTCTCCAAGCCTGACTGCGTGAACTGCACAAGCACAGGGTACTGCACTATCAAAATCATTCCCTATCAGGATATCTGCAGATATATTCTCAAACACACCTACTTGCTGGCTTCCTTCTCCACCCTCCCAGTCAAGGTGAACCCCAGCCAAAGGTAATTGGAATGGGATCCCTCTTAAAGCCCTGACTGGAGTAGACTGCCCAGGTAAGTAGTGCTCCTCTGTAACCACTGCAGGCTTTACAATGGTTATACATCAGAGGCTGTGTCTCTCTTGACAATGGCCTCTTTGCCATTCACTACAATAGGATATAACCTCTGGGGGTAGTTTGGTACCCTTGTTGTCCCAAGACAACCTACTATTGGCATTTTGTCTTTCCCACTTACTGGCTCCCTCACTTTTTGTTCCTCACCTTGCCTCCATGGACACCTGTATGCCACATGGTCTCACTGGTTGCATTCAAAACATTTAACCCTAGCCCCTGGACGTGTACCTGGACTAGTGACTTCCCCTGCTACTGGCAGATTCTGTTGGGGCAGTCTGTGCTGCCCACCATGGGCTCCTTTAGACCCATGAGCAGTACTGGGGTCTCTTTCCTTTGCAGGGCTGCCCTGCTTGCCAGATATAGGTCTCCCTTCTTCCCCATCTCATTTGAAGTGGCACATTGTCTACCAGCTAACCAGATCCTCATGTCCTCAGGCAAAGTGCTAAGGGCTTGCTCCCTCACCAAAAGGTCTGCCAGCCCTTCAAAAGTGGTGACCTGACATCCCACTCACCCACCTATGGAAATAAGTGCTCAGTTCAGCAATATATTCACACACACTTTCATCTGCCTTGCGTCTATGCTCACAAAACTTTTTCCTATATGTTTTGGGTGTTAGGTTAAACAATTCTAACAAGTGATTTTTAACAGCATTATAATCAAAACATGCAACGTCAGACATTTTTGACAAAACAGTTACAGCTTTACCATGGAGTAAGGGGGTCAGGAACTGTACCCAGAGCCTTTGATCAACACCATACTGTTTACATACCCTCTCAAACATATGAATGAAACTATCAAAATTATCCCCCTCTTTAAACTGTGGAAGAAATTTACTGACCTTTTGTGTTTCTGGGGTCCAGTTATTCCCTTCCCCATTACCTCCATGACTCTGGCGAAAAGTCAGCATCTCCTTCTCATGCTGCCTCTGCCTCTCCTTTTCCTCATTTTCAAGGCGCAGCAGTTTCTCATTCTCCTCAGCCTGCAAACATTGCAGTTTCTCAGTGTCTTCACTCTCTAGACGCCTTGCTCTCTCAGCTGCATCTAGTTCCAAATGTCTGGCCTCCAACTCAAGTCTCTTTAGCGCCAGATGGATTTTTAAGTCTTCTGCAGAAAGGTTGAGCTGTCCATTCTCTGAGGGTATTATATCTCCACTGCCAGTCTGATTGTCCTCCTGGTTGCTGTTTTCTGATGCAGCTGTAACCAATGCTGCAATCAGTTCTGCCTTAGTCAGGTTTCCATGCACCAGTCCCCTAGCCTGGCACATCTCAGCCAGCTGGTTCCTTGTCAGCTTTCCATACTCCTCTGCTGACATGCTGCCTGCTCACCCTGACTAACTAAACTAACAAAAGAAATAAAACAATTGTGATCTGAACACTGAGTATTCACTGTGTGGCTGATTTAGAGTACAAAACACCTTCAGAGCTCAGTGTACACAAGCTACAGAAATTCACTCTACCCACACCACTACAAGCCAATTAGTATTGCCAACCAATTAATATGTGTTGTGGATATCCCACCACTGCTAAACAATTAATATGTGACGCCGTGCCCTGGCCCAGCAATCAAGAAGCCTCAATCCTCACCACTAACAACAGTGAGGGGAGTCTCATATAGGAGGAAAGGATAACAAATACACACAGTAAAGTGAAATTTCCCTTAAGAGCACACAGAGATCACAGTCAGTCTGAGGCTGGTCGCTTCTTTGCTCTCCAGGTCCCCAATAAGACTCCCCACTGGCATAGCTATAGGGTCCAGATCTCAGCCTAGTGGGCAAGCTAAAACCTCCAGCACCCATCTGTCCAACCAGTGCTTCGTGTCCCTGTCCAAGTAGCTGACACACACACACACATGCACACACATTGAGAAGAGTTTATACAACCACACAGACACTCCTGGAGAAGGCTGGCACAGGTTCTCCAGCTGTGCCCCTTTTTCCCAGACTATACGGTAGTACCAGCTGCCACCACCCACTAATATTTATCAACTACTGAAAGGCCCTTAAAAGGGTGTCCAATTATTACTGTGCAATATTATTATTCAATTAGTAGTATAGCCCAGGGGTAAAGCTATTGAAATGGCTTTGTACAATTTTACCAAAGGCATGCAAGTACTCTAAAGAGCTTAAATTATCTCTACAAAAACAGTCACAATTGGAAGGGTTTAAAAATATTTAATAACAAATAGTCAAAACACAAGACAATGCTTTTTACTACACCGTGTTAGTCAAGAGTTCAGAGATCACGGAGAAATACTTAAAATAATTCAGTAGTACAGTTCTGACATCACATAAAAACACAGTCTAATCTTTCTAGTTTCTAGCTATTTCTAAGAGAAAACACAAGTCTAAGATAAACTTACATATAGAACAAGACAGTGCTGGTGAGTTGGATGGTCAAGACAAAAATACTTAATGCTCCCTGATTCTCTCTGTTTTTAAAATCACATTCCTGGTTCACATTACATCATTCTTCACACTTCCCTGGGTTCCCAGGCTAACAGAAACTACATTTACATTCTTCACCTCTGGGCAGAAACCAGAGCAATAAAGGGCATTTATGCATGCAAATTCTGGCCATTAACTCTGGCCTTAAAACAATAGGCAGGATGCTCCACTCTAGACTCACTGGCTCCGAGTCCTAACATCAAAGGGTCACAACAGGCTTTACTTGGTCAGTAGAGTGCACTGTTGTTGCATTTTTTTCCAGTTCCACATGTAACGTTATTTTTACCATTTAAGACAACAAGCCTGTGGTTTACATTAATATTTACAGATGACAGAATTATCTCCAAAATTCTATCTGGCTAGGCTGGCAGCCTTCATCTGTCTTCACCCAATCTTCACAACAACTATAGATCATTTGTGATATTGGTTAAAATCGAACTGTGAGCAAGGAACTTTTATGTTCTCCATAAAACATCTAGATCCTGTGAACATACCTGTCAACTCTCCAGAGTTTTGCCTCATGTTTTGGTCTGTTCCTCATAAAATTTGTGTTTTTTTCTGCAAATCATTGAGGAGTGAAATAATTAAATAATAGCATATATTTGAGTTTCAGACTTTGTGTCCTTCAGAAAATGCATGCTAACACAAATCTTGTTATTCTGACTACTTTCTAAGTTTGCAAGTTCAGCATTTAAAATCTGTCCTATTTTTGGGTTTTGTCCCCCTATCATTTTAGGCTTTGTCCAGATTTCGTATGCTAAGAGATTGAGAGCTATGCCTGTGAAAGGTACAGTACATATCAAGCAGTGTGAGTAAAATTACAGATCATACCTCTCAACTGTCCCTAATTTTTTGCTCAAAATGTTACACTGACCCTCTTAAAACTGGTGAAAATGGTACAACAGGTGGCAAATTCCACTAAATAAATAATGACAATAATTAGAGTTACAGACTTTTTACTTTAGGAAACACATGTTAATTCTCTCTTGTTCTGTCAAATATTCATGTCAACAGTACTAATATTTCAAAATGTTTCCCTGATTACTTCTATTTTCTGCCTAAATGCCGATTTTCCAGCATTTATTGTGATTTAAAAGCTTGTTTTTTTTCACGTATTTTACTTATTTGACTACCTGCACTTTTAAAATGTTGTTTTTTTGTTTAAATAATTTGTTTAACTGTTGTAGGCTACACACTAAAGTATGATAGCCTTTTCTGATCGTTTGTAGTCATTTAAAGCTGTTTTAAGTGCATTTTTTTTTACTGTTTTTGCCTTATGTTTTCAAAAAACAAACAAAAAAAAAAAAAACAAAGAAATTCCTTGTTTCCCACCTTTCTAAGCTAGTATAGTCCAGTTTTCAGGCTAGTGCTGAATTCAGGGCTGTGTTACAAGTTTCTGAGTTGCCCATACTTGGATAGAAGGAAGTTTCTCTGTTCACCTGTGAGAGAGGGGAGCTTTGAGCAGCCTATCTGTCCCTGGAGGAGTGGTTCCAGTACAGAAGTTAGCAGTTTATTGGCCATTTTGGGCTAATTTCCATCTCTTTCATTTCCCTGCTATAAAACCGCGTTTGCATTGTATTGAGTGCCGGGCAGCGCTGATTAGCTAGGGTTAAATTATTAACTGGCTCCACTAAATCTCCTTTTCAGTTTTTCCCTTGAAGCTAGTCTAACTCTCAACCTAAGCATCCTACAGCCCAGCACTTGCTCAGACCTAATAGCAAGCACTAATATACCCTGACACTTGATTGCCCAGCAGGGCAAGGCTCTTTATTCACCCCTCACCAACCAAGTGACTAAGCAGCTCACCCTACTATTCAGGCATGACCAAAGGGCAATTTCAGGTGTACTCTCCAGTCCAGCTGGTGAATCTGGGTATCTTGAGGCAATGTTACAACTGCCACATGTACACAGACAACCCTAACCTCCTACCACAAAACACTAACATATGCGAGAGATGCAATTATACAGCCAAACTGGAAGCTAAGCTGTCTCCACTCAAGACTGGAACAGACAGTCAAGAGGAGAAGATTAACACTTGCACCACACCTCCAGCCGCACATAGACCTACTAAACCAGCACTGGGGAAAAAATACACATAAATACACAAAATCATACTCGGAGGCTCTAAATAAAAACCTGCAAAAACATCAGAGAGCTCCAAAGCAGACATCCAAACAACCTGCACATCCCATCACAAACCAGACAACATATGAAACACAAAAATAAGTGTGCCGCACAATCACAGCCCTTAAGGTGAAATAACATACCTAACACACTAGTAATAGGTGACTCTATAGTCAGGCACATTGACGTCCCACTCACTAGGCTGGACAAGCAGAAGGTTACTGTTAGCTGCCTGGCTGGAGAAAGAATCTGCCACATAACACAAGCACTCAGGTCACTCCAGAACAAGTACAAATATGACTCTGTCATTGTTCATGTTGGTGTGAATGACCTGAGATGTATCTCCCTGGACTACATGAAAAGAGACATGAAAGAGCTCTCTGATCATGTAGCCCAGACAGGTATGACCCTAGCCCTGAGTAGCATCCTGCCCTCACCAAGAATGATACCTCAGTATAAAGAAAAAACAATCAATTTCAACAATTGGCTAAGCTTCTGGTGTCATTCAAAGGGGACGCAGTGTCTTTCAGCCTGGGACAACATGCTCGACAAGCCGCGTTGCTTCGCAAGAGATGGCTTGCACCTGTCACCCCTAGGCTTTCGAATACTGGCTAAGGCTCTTGCTGCCCCCATAGTGCCTTTTTTAGACAAGGCTCAAAAGTCAAACCCACCTCCGAAAACAGCACAATTAACAAAAAACTGAGGGTTATGCTACTCAACGCCAGGAGTTTAAATCTCAAAATGCACGCGCTCGAAGCACTCCTCAGTATGGAGAACGTCGACATCTGTGCAGTAACTGAAACCTGGTTCAAGGCTCCAGAGAGCACCCCAGCACTACCGGGCTACAACTCATGCCACACGTTTCGGCCACAGAACACAGACTGAAACACAAAAGGAGGGGGTGTATCCATATTCATCAGGGATACCTACATCTCCAGGTTAGTGGCACAGCATGTTACCTGTGAGATCATTCATGTGCAACTAAAATCGGGCACATCTGCAATGCAAATTGTGGCCTGCTACAGATCACCCTCCATGACCCAGGACCACCACTCCACCTTTCTGGAGACACTGGAAAACATGAAGGTCCTACCGAACACCGTGATATTGGACGATTTCAATTACCCTACCATTAACTGGGAAAACTACTCCAGTACAAACTCCCAGGCCCAGTGCTTCCTGGAATTCATCAACTCAAATGCCCTGGATCAGCTGGTAAACTCCCCTACAGAGGTGAAAACATATTGGACCTGGTCATCACTAACATGGGCGACAGGTGTTCCACACCGGAGGTCAACCCGTCACTGGTTAGATCAGTCCATAAACTAATCACTCTGGATGCCCACACTCCACCACCACCCCCAACTAAGGAAACCACAGTAAAACACTTTTCTAAAGCAAACTTCACCTTACTTAAGACAGAGGCGGTAAGTTTCACAGCCCCCACTTTAAAGGATAACGCTGCTCAAGATGCAGAAACCTTACAAATGCACTCTATGAGCACCTAAAAGGATGCATGGATCGTGCCATCCCTAGCAAAACCAAGACTCACTCCTCTAAGAGAAGGAAACCAGGCTGGTGGACACCTGCCATAAACAGGCTATACAATAGAAGGAGGAAACTAGTTCAGAAAAAAAGCAAATCCCAAGAAGGAAAGACATCCCTGATCAGTATCAGTAAGAAACTAAGGTCCCTCATAAAATCATCCAAGGCTAACTTCAAAAGAAAAATAGAGAGTGATTCAAAAGATAACCACAAAGCCTTCTTTAGCTATGTTAAGAATCTAAGTGGCAACTCGCAGATATGCATTGAACTACTGCAAAATAGCACAAAATATACTGAACCTACTGATATTGCCAACATCCGGGCAGATAGATTCAGTGTAAACTTCACCCCCCTCTCACCCCCAAAAGGGCCCACAACAATACCGGAAAAGTGTAGTGTCCCAGAAATCACAGATGCACAGGTGAAAACAGCCCTTTCAAAAGCCAAAAACACAGCATCAGTGGGGCCAGATGATGTCCCAGGCTGCGTCTTGCACGAACTACAGAACGAACTAACCCCCCACCTAAACACGCTGTTCAACCTCAGCTTCTCCGCAGGCTATGTGCCCATAGAATGGCGCACAGCAATGGTTACTCCACTCCACAAAGGAGGGGCCACAACTGACCCTGGTAACTATCACCCCATAAGCCTGACTAGCCTGGTCTGCAAGGCTATGGAGCGCATAATCATGGAACTCATTAACAAAGACATTGGGAACCTCCAAACACTTGACCCGACCCAGTTCGGCTTTGTTAAGGGCAGATCATGCCTACTATCGCCCCCCCCCCACTAGCCTGGTCTGCAAGGCTATGGAGCGCATCATCATGGAACTCATTAACAAAGACATTGGGAACCTCCCAGTTCGGCTTTGTTAAGGGCAGATCATGCCTACTAAACCTGGTTGACTTCTTCGAGACAGTCACCAAGGCCATAGATGAGGGAAAGGTGGTTCACACAGCCTAACTTGACCTCGCCAAGGCTTTCGACACCATTACCCACTCGGGTATTACAGAAAAACTCACCAGCCTGAACATAAACCTCTACGTCACGAGATGGGTTGCCAACTGGCTTACAGACAGAACTCACACGGTAAGAATAGCGGGCTCCAGGTCCGACTCTAAACCAATCACAAGTGGTGTCCCGCAAGGCTCGGTCCTGGGACCCCTACTGTTCGGCATATACTTGTCAGAAGTACAGGCAAACACAGGAGGGCTATGGCTAACCAATTTCGCCTATTACTGCAAACTGGGAGCCATAACTGACTCTCCGGCTGACATGGACATCCTCCAAAAGGGCCTTACTGAGATGGACACCTGGTGTCAAAGTCATGGCCTCAAGCTAAATGCCAAAAAATGCATAGTCATCCCGTTTCGGAAAAACAAAACACCCACGAATTACCACATAGGTGGCAACCCCCTTAATACATAAGAGATAATAAGAAATCTGGGGACCCAGGTAGATAGTAATCTCTCCTTTGACAATCATATTGCCAAAGTAGTTAGGAAATCCTTCTATGTGGCCCATCTAATTACTAAAGGGTTCGCATCTAGAAATAAAGAGGTTATAGTGCCCTCTACTCGTCACTCATCAGACCCATCACAGAGTACAATGCCCCATTTGGGATGTACCTCACAAGACACGTCTAACAGCTGGAAAGACCACAAAAGTACCTCACCAAGAGGATTACTGGCCTCAAACATATGTCCTGTGCAGCCCGACTGAAAAAACTCCGGCTGTACTCAGTGGCATATCGCTTACTCAGAGGTGACCTCTGCCTGACAGCCATGTCCAACTCAGAATTGATGGACATGCTCCACCTAAAGAAATCCAAGTCACTGCGATCCACGCGCTCTAGTGAGCTAAACATCACCACAACAATAAATAGAACATGCTGGAGCCTGGAGGCATAGATTCCTGTCACAGAGACTCCCTATGCTTTGGAAAATCCCAAATTACATTAGGCAGAGCCCCTCACTAACACTCTTCAAGAGAAACCTTGACGAGTGGATGGGTAACAGAAAATACACCCCTGGGATCACTTCACTGGCTCTGCTTGACAGAGGATCAGTTAATCAATGTGGTGGCAAAAGCCGACACACTCTGGCTAGGCTTATAAACGCCCTTGGGCAGATAGCCTAGTACCTACCTATGAACCTATATGTCCCTAATTCTGGAGTTAAGGTGAAAACTATGTTGCAGATGATGGTTTCCTTGCAAGGCAACACCTCTATCTGGTAGTTAACCTGGTGGCCCATACACTTCTAAACCTAATAAAACAAAAAAGTTGACAAAGCTAAAAATAATGGTGTTTGGGGGGGGAGACAAAGTCCCACAAATCAGGAACAGATTATGAGTACTGTTGTTTATAGGCTCATACTAGGCTAACATCCTGCAGGGGCTTTACAAGCTTAGCTGTGCAACCCAACCCAGTTTTGTCCTCGAGTTCTTTGGTGGGCCTATATTGCGGGTATGTTATTAAGGAGGCAGCTAGTATGTGGTGGGGGAATTAATTTACTTACTGTCGACCTCTGTCCACCGCGGTGGTGGTGCTGCGGTAGCGTTGTCGCCTCACAGTAAGATGCTGTCCGGTTCAATTCTCAGCTAGAGCGTCTTCTGCGTGGAGACATGCGTAAATGGGCGTACCTTCGTTGAAGGCCTGGCAAGCCGGTACGTAAAAATCAACTGCCAATCATTAGCGGACCGGAGTTCCGCTGTGGCGATCCCTAACCGGGAAAAGCCGAAAGACACAAACAAAGTGTCGACCTCTGTCCCTCAGAGACATGTGGGCCGGGGTTGAATATGCTATTTCTCAATGATCAAAGTTTCGTCTAAATAGGGTCATGGATGAATTCTGCTTCATGTTAATGGTGAGCCTATTCCATGGGGGTCATTTGAGACACTTTGCCTAAAGGCTACAAGATATCAGATAACGGTTTAAACAATAGCAAAAAATCAAAGGGGACAAGTACAGACCATTTTTAGCAAAGTAATGTCTGTTTACCATATCCTCCCGTAGTGATAGACATTGGATATCAGAAAGAGAGGTTTGCATTAACATGCACGATCTGAAAAATATGAAGTCTGAAACTCAAATAGATGTCATTATTTAATTACTTAATCCCACAATGATGTACCACAAACAAGTTTTATGATGAACAGAACAAAAACAGGATATTGCATTTCACCCTGCAATTTGTCTATAAATCTTTAAGATGCCCGCAGTGGTCTGACAGTAGGATGCTCTCTCCCTCCATCCCAGAGCCAAATCGTTTCGGAGCACTAATAGCTTTAATTGAACAGTGTACAAAATACAAGGTATTGTATTATAACACTACTCCACCAGATAACTTTGAGCAAATTTAAATTCTGCTACGTGTAATCACGAAACTCCCCACTACTGAAAACTCGGATTATAGGACTCCCCCGACCCAGGCGAGATTTACGAAATTACGTTACGTGCGGATCACGTGTTACTCAGATTTCGTTACGTCCTTTACCGGTATTGATAATAGTCGCTGCTTATTGATGTGCATCGTAAGATTAGGGAAG
Organism: Protopterus annectens; assembly: GCF_019279795.1. Classification (NCBI taxonomy): domain Eukaryota; kingdom Metazoa; phylum Chordata; order Ceratodontiformes; family Protopteridae; genus Protopterus; species Protopterus annectens. The sequence continues at coordinate 419,462,283 of NC_056742.1, forward strand.
TTTGTTTTCGTAATGTGTTTTGGGTGGTTGGTTGTCGGCTGTGATTTTTTTCTGTCACATTCACTTTGCTTCCAGTAGGAGGCGTTGGAGTTTTTACCGCTAGGGGCATTGGGTGGTATGTAGTAGTAGGAAGATGCTGCTCAAATACCGTACAATATGGGATTGTTGTTCCTAAGATACCACTTTGGTTAGCCACATCTGAAGTGACGAACGAAGCAGATGTCATTGCCATGTCAGTATCCGTAAGTTTCTTTTCAAATGCTTGTTAATATTAAATAGTTTTGCTATGTCATTAAGTCTCCGTTTTACAGAAGTTTATATTTTATACCTTTTCAGGTTAGCACACAGGGTTATACGATGAATCCCAGTGAACCGTGAAGGCATAACCCTTTAATGTGTGCTTACCAGTCTGACTCCAGAGTGCCATGACCACTAGAGATAAGTAATTGGAGACACCAAGCAAATTTAATTTGGTGATTCAGTTCATTTCTGATGGCTAAATAATGCAGTGTATTTTTTTGTTTTATTTATTTGCTTATAAGTGCTTTAGATATTGCAGTAAGTTGTTGTTCAGTGAAATTGGACCAGAAGACACAATTCTAGTCGGCCAGCTATTTATGTCGCTTGCATGTGTTGCCTGGGACTGATCGTTATCTTTCATTTTGTTAAACGGATACTAGTAAGGCTGTTTGTAATATATGTTTTTAATGAGTGAGATGACAAGATGTTTGGTTATATGCTTACTGTTTTTTTAACTTACTGTTTATGATTGCTTAAAAAACGGGAGCGACTTTTTATAGGTGTAACTGTCAATGATCACTGACTGTTGTAAATCAAATGACATTAGAATCAATGATAACCTGACAATACACAGCTTAAACAACAATTTACAGTTGTTATATTAACATATAATTTAAGTGGTATTGTAGGTGAGGGCTATGCTTTGAAACGTAAACAGTTATGGTAACAAAGTGATGCATGGTGTCCGATTACCTGTTTCTATTTTGGGCATGCACAATGTTTGTCTCAGTTCAGATTTCTTCTTTTCTTTGACAACCTTGACTCATTTGCTTGTGCAGCCCTTACAACAATGAAGTTAAAATAACAAAACGTTTTGCATACATGACGCACAAATAATAATAATGTTGCTTATTTTGGTTGTTCTACTGACCAGAACTAATCTTTGGAATAGGACAGTGGTTGCATTTATGTTGGGGAGAAAAAAGAAAAAATACAGCAGGTTGGTAAAGATGTAAGCTACAACTTTTGAAGAAAAAAACTCCTATAAATGCATTACGAGAAATAGTGAATTTAACAACAACCAGTTCTTACAAAAAATGTATGTATGTGTATATACGAGTGTGTAAACAGAGTGAATGTAGTCATAATAAGATAGGAACAGTCAGGCAAGGCATTTTACAGGCATAAAGCATACTCAAGCATATGGCAGTAGTAAAACATACCCAAGTTTGATACTGAGACTGATATAACATACCTTATTTCTGAAGGATAGTTAATATGAATGTTAAATACTATGTAATATCATTGCTGGAGCCTTCCTGTGTCCTGATAGAGTGCTCTTCAAACTATCTGGAGATGTACAGAGCTGAGTATATTTTTTCTGGCACTTCAGAGTTGTGTACTGGTAATTGTTGTTTGACTAATTTTATATCATTGCTGGCTGACTTCAGAGTTGTGCACTGTTATTTTTACTTCACTGTATAGATTTTCAGATCTCTGCTGAAGGTGTTGGTTTTCCCATACCCACCCTCCTTATTCCTGTGTTGTTGTTTAAATTTGGAGGCTTTTGCAGTTGCCCGTCCCCACTGTAGATTTGATCTGGGAAACTCCCCCAGTCCATCTCTTTACTTCATTCTACCTAATAGACTCCTTCTGCACTTGTTTTTAGTCATTTTTAAACTGTTTGGTCTAACATTGCTACATACTCAAGTGTGCTAGCTTACTCTGCATTTGAATTGTTTTTACTGCTGTTTTAGCTACTTTTCTGTGTTGTGTGTGTGTGTGTGTGTGTATGTATATATGTGTATATATATATGTGTGTGTGTGTGTATGTATGTATATATATATATATATATATATATATATATATATATATATATATATATAAAATATATATATAAAATATATATATATATATATATATATAAAATATATATACCTTTCCTGTCACTAGTGTAGTACAGATTCAGATTTGCTGCATCCAGGACTGTATGTAAGCTTCTGAGCCCCCCCCCCCCCCCCCAAGCTTTCTGTGTTGGAGGGAAGCCTTCTAGTTTATCAGTGGGAGTGGTAAGCACTAGGTAGCCTATCTACCACATAAGGAGTGGTTCTGGCCCAGAAGTTGTAGTTATTGGCCGTTTGGGCAGTTTTTCCATCTCTCTCAACTTTCTGATTTAAAAACCCGCATTTGCACTTGTTTCCCCCCTTTCCTGTAACTAGTTTAGTCCAGATACAGAATCTTAGTTTTAGCACTTGAATTTGCTTATTCATGATCAGCACTTGTTCAGAACTTGTAAGCACTAAATAACCTACTAATTACTACATCACTCAACCTTCCTCATTACCTAGAGGAAAACAGTTTTGGAAGTTACTTTCCTCACTTGCTTAGAGAAAAACAGCTCTTGTACTCCCTTTCCTCAATTATCTAGAGGAAAATAGTTTTTTATTCAGGCATGTCCAAGGGTCAGCTCCCAGTGTTCTCTCCTGTCTATCTGATGAATCTGGGCATCTTGGAGCAATGTAGAAATTGCCTCATGTACACAGACAACCCTCTCCTCCTACCACTCAACACTACAACCTGTGAGAGATGCACTTATCTAGCTAGACTGGAGGTAAAGCTCACTCCAATCAAGACTGAACTTGACAGTCAAGAGGAGAAGGTAAACACTTGCACCACACCACACTCATCACAGTCTCACTAAATGTGCACCACCAAAATCCACACATAGAAACACAAAAACATTCATGGAGGCTCTCAGTAATAATCTGCTCAAGCAACAGAGACCTCCAAAGCAGAAATGCAAGCAAACTCCACCCCCCCCCCAACACAACCCAAATGACACCTAGCCCGCAGACTCAGTGTGCCACTCAACCACAGCCAATAAGGCAAAACAACGTACCCAACACACTAGTCATAGGTGACTCTGTAGTCAGGCACACTGATGTCCCACTTACCAGGCTAAACAAGGAGAAGGTTACTTTCAGCTGCCTGTCGGGTGCCAGGATCCACCACATAACCCACGCACTCGGGTCACTCCACAACAAGTACAAATATGACTCTGTCATTGTCCATGTTGGTGTGAACGACCTGAGACGTACCTCCCTGGACTACATGAAAAATGAAAAGAGACATTGAAGAGCTCTCTGATCTTGTAGCCCAGGCAGGTATGACCCTAGCCCTGAGTAGCATTCTGCCATCACCCAGAATAATAAGCTAATTACCCTAGATATCCACATCCTGCCCCCTCCCCCCGATTAAGGAAACCATGGTAAAATATTTCTCCAAAGCCAACTTCATGCTTCTTAAGACAGAAGTGGTGAACTTCATGACACCCACGCAGATGGACAATACAGTTACGACTACTGAATCCTACACAATTGCACTTTATAAGCGCTTACATGAGTGCATGGATAGTGCTATCCCAAACAGAACCAAGACACTATCCTCCAAAAAAAGGAAGCCAATCTAGTGGCCCCCTGCCATAAACAAACTGTACAACAAAATGAAGAAACTGTTGCAAAAGAGAGTAAAATCCCATGAGAGGAGGAGCTCCCTGGTTAGCCTCAGCAAGAAGCTGCGATCCCTGATAAAATCCTCCCAAAGCTAGTTACGAAAACAAAATCACCACTGATTCTAAAGACAACCACAAAGCATTCTATACCTATGCCAAGAATCTCAGTGGCAACACTCAGATCTGCTCTGAGTTACAGCACAATGGCACTAAATATACAGACCCAACTGATATTGCCATCATCCTGGCAGATAGGTTCAGTGCTAACTTTACCCCCCCTCTCATCCCCTAAAGAGCCCATCTCTATACCGGAAGAATGCAAAGTTCCTGTAATCATGGCTGCACAAGTAAAAACCACACTCTCCAAAGCCAAGAACACAACATCCATGGGACCAGACAACATCCCAGGCTGCGTTCTGCACGAACTACAGAACAAACTGGCACCCCACCTAAGTGCCATGTTCTTTCATAGCCTCACCTCAGGCTTTGTGCCTGCTGAATGGCGCACAGCGACGGTTATCCCACTGCACAAGGGGAGCCACCACAGACCCCAGGAACTACCGCCCCATTATCCTGACGAGCCTGGTCTGCAAGGCCATGGAACGTATCATCATGGGACTTCTAAACAAAGACATTAGTAATCTCCAAACTCTGGACCCCGCCCAGTTTGGGTTTGTAAAAGGCAGATCATGTCTCCTAAACCTGATAGACTTCTTTGAAGTAGTCACCAAAGCCGTAGACAAGGGTAAGGTGGTTCACACAGCCTATCTAGATCTTGCCAATGCATTCACACCATCTCCCACTCTGGAATTATAGATAAACTCACTAAACTAGGTATAAATCCCTATGTCACAAGATGGGTTGCCAACTGGCTCACCGATAGAATCCACACTGTGAAAGTAGCAGACTCCAAATCCGACTTCAGACCAGTGACAAGTGGAGTATCATAGGGTTCAGTCCTGGGTTCTCTCCTGTTTGGTATCTACTTCTCTGAAGTACAGGCTAACACAGAAGGTCTTTGGCTAATGAAGTTCACAGATGACTGCAAACTAGGAGCCATAATCGAAACTCCTAACGATGTGGACATCCTACAAAAGGGCCTCACTGAGACAGATGCCTGGTGTCAAAGCCATAGCCTCAAGCTCAATGCCAAAAAGTGCATTGTCATCCCCTTTGGTAAAAATTCTTTACCAATGAACTACAACATAGGCGGTAGTATACTTAACACCGAAAGTGTGATAAGAGACCTTGGGACACAGGCAGACTGTAGTCTCTATTTGATAATCACATCGCCACAGTAGTCAGGAAATTCTTCTACGTGGCACACCTCATCACAAAAGGTTTCTCATCCAGAAAAAAAAGAGGTCATTGTTCCCCTCTACTCATCACTCATTAGACCCATTATAGTGTACAACGCCCCTTTTGGTATGTACCTCACAAGACATCTACAACAACTGGAAAGGCCGCCGAAATACCTCACAAAGAGGATTACCGACCTCAAACAGATGCCCTACGCAGACCGTCTAAAAAAAACTCCAGCTTTACTCCATCGCATATTGCCTACTCAGAGGTGAGGTGATCTCTGCCTAACATACAAAGCTATGTCAAACCCAGAGCTGTTGGACATGCTCCACTTAAAGAAATCCCAATCCCTCCGAGCCACACGCTCTAGGGACCTAAACCTTGTCACCACAATAAACCGAACATGCCGGAGGGATAGATTACTGTCCCAGAGGCTTCCCATACTCTGGAATAAACTACCTATCTATATCAAACAAAGCTCCTCATTAGCACTCTTCAAGAAAAATCTTGATCGGATGGGAAATAGGAAATTCACCCCGGGATCACCTCTGTGGCTTTGCTCGACAGTGGCACAGGAAAATAATTTTCTTGGGTGGCAAAAGCCAGGGTACCTTTTTGGCTGGGCTTGTATAGGCCCCAGGGCTGATAACCCAGTACCTACCTATGAACCTATGTACCATGTGTGTGTGTATGTATGGGTGCCTTTTGCAGTACCAAATCATTTGCTCGTCGACAGCGTGAATGACTGTGAAATGCCTTCAATTGTTCTGTTCTTTTCTATTTTATTTAATTTAATTTGTTTACTGGAGTAGTGCTCTGATCAAACCAGTTTCAGGCTCAGCCTTGGTGAAATACAAAATATTTCACAAAAAAATATAGACTTGTAAGTAATAATACAGTAGTGTGTGTGCGTGTGGTGAACAAGCATAATGCAGTGTACATTATATACATTGGTTAGTAAAGTGGGTCAGTCTTCAGTAAATCTTGAGAGAGAGGGGAAAAGAGGTAGAGATAATATTTTGGGTGATATGTCATGTGTTGAAGCAGGAGCATTTAACTTTAAAGAAGTGCTTTTTGAGTTGCATTCTGAATTTGTAATGTGTTCATTTCCTTTAGGTTGATAGGGAGAGCTTGTCAAAGAGGGAGTGCCTGAGAGGAGAAAAGATGTTCAGTGTTGTGGATTTTGGTTCTTTGGTTCACTGGGTAATGAGAGTTGGTGTTGCTTGTGAGTAGTATCTCAGGTTATATGAGGAGGTTTTTTTTTTCATGATGTCTAACTGGAAGGGGAGCAAATGTGTGGAGCTGGAGTAGTTTGCAAAGTTGTTCATCAAAATGTTAAGATTTTGGATAAACACAACATTGTGTGTGATTAAGGTAAGTGTGGGTTTGGGAAAATATAAAATATTCTGCAGGTTTTGGCATTAGGTGGTATGAGTGTGCAAATGTAGGTGGGTTAGGGTTAGAGTAGGGTTAAGAGAGACAATAGATGTACTGTAATGCATATATGTTTGTGCATTTGTTTGTGTTTGAGCTTTCTTAATTAGAAGTAGTGCTATGAAAATGTTGCTTCAAAAGTATTTGTTTGTGTTTGAACTTTCTTAATTAGAAGTAGTGCTATGAAAATGTTGCTTCAAAAGTATTTGTTTGTGTTTGAACTTTCTTAATTAGAAGTAGTGCTATGAAAATGTTGTTTCAAAAGTAAGGTGCAGGGATAGGGTTATCGGGCATTAGCAAGGTGGTCCAGGGGAGATAACTGCTAATCAGCATTTGCTCAGCCTGCAGTAACAAGTATCCACTGTAACATTCCAACTATTCACCTTGCTGGGAATCATAAAACCAAATATAGCTCTCTTAAGATCTCAAAACAGAAGATGATCAAGCTTATTTGAGATGTATGTGGCTAGAGAAAATTGACCTCTTAACTTAGAGTTGCAGTTCTCCCATCTAACCGGGAACTCACTTAAAGTACATATTAACCTTCAGGATGTTGCTGCACTAAACTACTTTGAATCTGTGAGAGGAAATTCTGGCTTTGGTTGGAGCATTGCATGAGGCACAGTCACTTAAGTTTCAAAACTAGACATTAAATATGGCTTGATTTTATACATATCTTGTTTGAAATCATGGTTAATGCTTCATGTAAATAATGTAAGTAAAATTCTAGAAATATTTTGAATTTGGAAAAATTTGAAACATACTTCTCAGTAACTTAAAAAAATGGGTATTCCAACGTAATTCTAAGATTTTTACTAAAACAACTACCTGTTCAGATTGTCTGCTAATTGAAATTGCAAACCACAAGTTAGACTTGTACGTACCAAGGCTAATAAGCCTTCACCTAAGTGAGGGGTATGCAACTTTTTCCAGTGTGGGTGTGCTTTTGTTTATAATTGTTTTAGAGAGCTATTTATTAGTTATTTTATTCCAGGAAAGCTTAAACTATTACTTTTCTGGGGGAGGGTGCACTCAATGTGCTTGTGAAAATTATAGCCTACTAAAGTGAAAGGTAAAGACAAGAAAATGCTTAGTCCCCCCCCCCCCAAATGGATAATATTAATCCTAATATATTGGGTTATGATCAGGTCTTCAGTCATGACTAGCTTGTATGTTTGAGGCATGGATGCCAAGAAATTCACCTCGAGAAGGAAGTGAAGCTTGAGAGTGAATCTTTACATCCATGTTGAGAATATGAGTTATGTTCCCATTGTAAGTCTTGTTAGTGCATGGCTCTTTATATGTTCCCATTGTAAGTCTTGTTAGTGCATGGCTCTTTATATGTTCCCATTGTAAGTCTTGTTAGTGCATGGCTCTTTATATGTTCCCATTGTAAGTCTTGTTAGTGCATGGCTCTTTATATGTTCCCATTGTAAGTCTTGTTAGTGCATGGCTCTTTATGTGTTCCCTAAGTCTTGTTAGTGCATGGCTCTTTATATGTTCCCATTGTAGGTCTTGTTAGTGCATGGCTCTTTATATGTTCCCATTGTAAGTCTTGTTAGTGCATGGCTCTTTATATGTTCCCATTGTAAGTCTTGTTAGTGCATGGCTCTTTATATGTTCCCATTGTAAGTCTTGTTAGTGCATGGCTCTTTATATGTTCCCATTGTAAGTCTTGTTAGTGCATGGCTCTTTATATGTTCCCATTGTAAGTCTTGTTAGTGCATGGCTCTCTATATGTTTCCATTGTAGGTCTTGTTAGTGCATGGCTCTCTATATGTTCCCATTGTAAGTCTTGTTAGTGCATGGCTCTTTATATGTTCCCATTGTAGGTCTTGTTAGTGCATGGCTCTTTATATGTTTCCATTGTAAGTCTTGTTAGTGCATGGCTCTCTATATGTTCCCATGGTAAGTCTTGTTAGTGCATGGCTCTCTATATGTTCCCATGGTAAGTCTTGTTAGTGCATGGCTCTTTATATGTTCCCATTGTAAGTCTTGTTAGTGCATGGCTCTTTATATGTTCCCATTGTAAGTCTTGTTAGTGCATGGCTCTTTATATGTTCCCATTGTAAGTCTTGTTAGTGCATGGCTCTTTATATGTTCCCATTGTAAGTCTTGTTAGTGCATGGCTCTTTATATGTTCCCATTGTAAGTCTTGTTAGTGCATGGCTCTTTATATGTTCCCATTGTAAGTCTTGTTAGTGCATGGCTCTTTATATGTTCCCATTGTAAGTCTTGTTAGTGCATGGCTCTCTATATGTTGCCATTGTAAGTCTTGTTAGTGCATGGCTCTTTATGTGTTCCCATTGTAAGTCTTGTTAGTGCATGGCTCTTTATATGTTCCCATTGTAGGTCTTGTTAGTGCATGGCTCTTTATATGTTCCCATTGTAAGTCTTGTTAGTGCATGGCTCTTTATATGTTCCCATGGTAAGTCTTGTTAGTGCATGGCTCTCTATATGTTCCCATTGTAAGTCTTGTTAGTGCATGGCTCTCTATATGTTCCCATTGTAAGTCTTGTTAGTGCATGGCTCTTTATATGTTTCCATTGTAAGTCTTGTTAGTGCATGGCTCTTTATATTTTCCCATTGTAAGTCTTGTTAGTGCATGGCTCTTTATATGTTCCCATTGTAAGTCTTGTTAGTGCATGGCTCTTTATATGTTCCCATTGTAAGTCTTGTTAGTGCATGGCTCTTTATATGCTCCCATTGTAAGTCTTGTTAGTGCATGGCTCTTTATATGTTCCCATTGTAAGTCTTGTTAGTGCATGGCTCTTTATATTCTCCATGCACTACTAGTTATATAAAAAAGTAGTGTAATAGTGTAAAATGTTTTACAGCTTTGAAAGCCATACAACACTTAGTGCTGCCACACAAACTGCAGGCGGAAGCAAAGTGACCCTCTGCGGAACTGATGGCCTTAAAGCTGTAAGATACTTCACTCTGTCATGTATTCTGTTCAAAAGTGTGGCAGGATGAAGTACCCAACAGTTTTTAAAGCTCTTAGTTTTTGCCATTGCTTTGTGGTGACCATTACTGTCTGCTGTTTAGCTGTAGTAATGTACTGCATCATAACAGAGTTTAGAGGTGCTGAACAAAAGCTTTATAAGCTCCTTTCCGATATTGATAATATAGTCAATAAGCCTATCTTTTTGGGATTGTAATCATAGCCCTCTATACACTATTAAATATTGGTCAGTTGATAAAGTTACTGTCAGCCAAATATGAACTATGAAATATAATTTGCAATTCTCTTTCTAAGTATAATTACTGCTTAGTTACTTTCTGGCATTTTGATGGGAGCTCTCCTACCATTCATTCTTACTGGTTTTGCCAAATAAAGAACATGAAAGACTGAATTAAGTTAAATCTAATTTTAATCAACAACAACACAAACTCACAAAAACTAGAATAGCAGACAGGATAATGCCCTGCTTATCTTCAGTTTTGATTTTTGCTGTCTAGTTATTCCATCATCTTGGATTATGTTGGCACTGATCTCGGTGTGTGTGTGTTTGTGGGGGGGGGGGGGGGTCTGTCAATGATCATTCATCTTTCTTTGCGGACTCTACATAAATCATGCATCACTGTGTCAAACTCCACCGTAGCCAGACACTTCACTGATAGGTCATCACCACTTGCTATTTCCCACATGCTATCTCTCGCAATCCTGCCCACTAGTCATGGGTGCTGTTAGACAGATTTATTTAGTGCTGTTTGTTATTTTTATAGTTTTATCTTGCTTCCCATTTTTAAGCTTGTATCTGACTTCTCATTAGGTATCTGAATTGCTCGTTCTGTAATTTTTTCCCATAGTTGTATTTCAGGTATTCCAGGTGTGATTTTGGAAGAACATTGCTAGCACTTTATTAGTGATTTCATGGCATTTTACATACAGAAAAGAACTAATTTCTTTTTGCACTGAACATTTATTGTAAATCTTGTCCTTAACAGTAAAACTGCTTTTTCACTGAATATTTCTTGTAATGTTGTCTGACCCTAATAGCAAGGGACTCAATTTTCAGTCTTCAACATCCTGTCAAGTTCAGTGTTTGCTGGTTGGCTGTACAAGTTCTTAAGCTCTGCAGTGCTTCAAAATGATCAACAAATAACTGCTGATTCATTTATTATTTATATATTTGCATTTTGTTTACCAGGAAAGTCACTGGGCCAAAATTCCGAGCCCATTTTCAGTGGAGGCCTAGGGAGAAAAGCTCCACAGTACGTGAGTAGATATAAAACATACATACATTATATTCGGTCAGAGAATATAAAAGAAAAATTAAACATTAGCATACAGGTAAACAACAAGTAAGAGTCTCATTAACACTTGAAGTTTACACTCTAAGGAGACTTGGTGCAGATCGTCTTTGCCATTGTCTCGTACCAGAAAATGTCTCCACCCCTTTTCAAAGATGGTTGCCATGCTGTCACTCTTCTACTTGGCTCCTGTTATGAGTGTCAGACTATTGCCATATAACAATCCTTTACCCCTCTCCACAGTTCTTGAAAAATGCATACATCAGCAACTCATAGCCGTTCTACTTGTTAACCAGTTATTTTCACCTACACAACTTGGCTATTGACCGCACCACAGCACTGAAACTGCCCTGCTACATTTCCTAGATACCATTAAACAAAGTAAAAATTCAGGTATTTTGTCTTCACCCTTTTCTCGACTTGTCTGAAGGCTTTGACACAGTGTCACATCAACTGCTCATCTTAAGACTAAATCTTTGTAGGACTCACAAATCTCTTTACTAGATGCTTCACCAGCTACCTAAAGAATTGCACCGAATCTGTAAAATGGAATGACTCCCACTCCACATTCCTTACAGTGACTCCAGAGTCTTTCAAGGCTCCATACTTCGGCCAATACTTTTTTCAATATCATCTTTCATGTCATGCAAAAGTAATCAAAACTCACCGCCATAATATGGTATGCTGATTACTCAACTTTAGTTTGCTCAGCCCAAAATCTTCCACCCTTAGAAGCTATCACAGAGGAACCTTTAATTTCTATAGAAAACTGGCTAAATAAATCTCAGTTGCCGTTAAACCCCAATAGAACCAAACTAATCATATTCCTTCTGAAAAAGCAAGCAACATTGATCTTAATATTATCTTCCTAGCGACACAAAAAACTAAAAATGTCAACAACATAAAATTGCTAGGAGTTATTAACAAATTAAAATTTGATCTATACATTGACACTGCAGCCAAAAAAAACCCACTGCAAACTAGGATCTCTTTACAGAGAAAAGCACCTTCTGAGTGATCATACTAGAAAAAATAGCTGCCGCCTCTCTTCTCCTCCCTGTCCTCCTATATACCTCAACAGTATTCACAAATCTCAACTTTTTGACCAAACTCAAACTAGAAAGCAACTACAACAAAATTAGCAAATTTGCTTGCAGCCTTCACTGCATGGAATTTAATACCATCAAATGACTTGAACTTTACCAGCACAACACCTCCTACAAGTTATTCACAGCGCACAAAATACTTCACCATCCACTTAAAACACCCTTGCTGTTAAATCTCATCCAGTGGCACCATCCTCAGAACTTCAACTAATTTGTGGCAATAAATCTAATAATTATTACAGTGGCTCACTATTCTCTGTCACCATCTCCCAAAACATGAAACAAACTTACAAATCATGTCAGACTTAATTTGCAGCAATTCAAATCCACCCTAAAATATCACCTGGCAACTAAAAAACTATGCAGTTGTACCACACCTTTCAGTGTGAAGTTTGCAATCTTAACTCTGTCTAGTATGGGTACTATACAAGTGTCTTAATGTAGTATTTTTTGATTCTACTAACAATATCTTGAAAACATGCATTTCCTTAATCTAACAAGCTTTGTAAATAGTTTTATTTTTGTCAAAAAATTTATTTTTGTCCTTGTTTTGGAGCTTTTTCTCTCCAGGTCTCTACTGAAAATAAGCATTTTAGTTCCAAGATGGACTTTACTGGAAAACAAAAGCAAAACAAAAAATAAAACAACACTGTTCAGCAGTTAAGAATAGTTTCATTTATTGCAGAGAACACACAAATTTGGGAGATCAGGTAGTCAATGTCTTGTCTCCTAGAACACAAGAAAGTTCATTTTTTATATTATTTTTGACTCTAACCAAAATATGTTGTGTCTTTTAAACTATTGCCACTGACCAGTTAAAACGGAACATATTTAAATTATTTTTGTAACTAAGAATTTGCTGACCCTGTATTTGTGCTTTTCCATATTAGGGACAAGTTTCGAGTTCCATGTTGGAATTTTCTACTCTGGTATTATCCAAATTGTTCGGAAGTAGATATCAAAAGCAGTCTAAAACATAACATGGATTCCTTCATAGAAATTCAGCAAGCATTTTCCATTCTTCACACCTTTCTCTTCTTTGCACCGTTCCCTTTACGCATTTTAATAAACTTAGTTAAGTTTGATCTCTGTAGACTTAAAATTCTCACTTCAGTTGACCAGCAAGCCAGATTTTACATTCATATATTCTTGGCACCATGTAGGACTGATTTTTGCACTTGAGTCCTAAATCAGTTTATGTTGTACTGTCTTAAGATATCATCTGTAGTTGTAGTGCTTTTTTCCCCACTGACACGATTTGCTAGTTCTTTATATGTTGAGAAATTATCACAATACTAGCGATTGGTAAATGTCAATAGCTAGGCTATATCTGTGGTATACAGTTGAACAGCAACTGAAAGATTTTGATTTATCCTTCAGTTGTTCAAGTATTTTTCCCCAGATCCTGTTCACCTTGTTTTGTCTTGGCTGAACAAGTGATATTTTAGTTTACGTTGAATTGTCATTAGCACTCTTAAATGTAAAGTAACAAAAAACAGCCATCCAGGACCACCAAAGCTTCAGATAAAAAAACAGGAACTTTAATAAAAAGTTAGCGCTTCCATGCCAATAATTCGGCACTTCATCAGACAAAAATGCAATGACACAAAGGCACTCTGAATAAGTGAAACAATTTATGCTCCATTAGTAAGGGTTTTAAAGGCACATAGGCATTAAGTCCAGGACTTCTATGTGGCTGCAACTTCATGATTCACTTACTTTCAGCCTTCTCAATAGAATTGTTTGTCACCACCCCTCTTATTAACATCAGTTCTCTGTAATACTAAAAATTAAAAGAATGATCTTTAAAAACTTGCACATGTCTATATAAAGGACTACTATCATCTTTATTTCTTATGTAACCAGCATGCTCCAGAATATGTTCCCTTAAAGTCCTAATAGTTTTGTCTTACAACATTTTGCGCAAAATGCAAGATATACAAGGTGTTTACTAGTGCAATCTGCATAAAACCTGGGATTAAAAACAAAACCATTAGATGGATGTGCATATATTTTAACGTCTGAAATATAGTGACATGCAGCACAATTCCTACACATAAAAGTACATAATCTAACAGATAAAGATCTGATATATTATTGCTTTTCCCATAACAAAGTTGCCTCTTGAGGGGCATACCATTCTTAAAACAAAAGCATGGTGCAACACCTACAATATCTGAAATAGAGCTATCTGAGGTAATTGTAGGCCAATTTCTACATATCGCCTCACAAGTAGCCCCAGTATCACTAGTAAACATAATGACAGGTCTAACCTAATTCCTATTAGAAACTCTGTTCCTGACACAGGGATAATAATTTCTAGAAAAAAAATGGTCTAACTGAATCAGATTTAGCTCTACTCACATCTTTCACTGCAAAATCTGCCTCGTTAGCAGACTAGCCTTGTGCTTGTAATTCTTGTTTCAATGTACCTAAAGCAGCATCTAAAACATCATTATTGGTATGCAGTCTTGAAGTCCTAAAGGCTTGATTCTTGGCTATGCTCCTAAAAACATGTGCAGGATGCATACTAGTACGATGGAGCAAAGTATTCCTCCTACAGGTTTTCCTAAAAACAGAGGTTTGTAATAATCCAGTAACATCCTTATATAGATGAACATCTAAAAAAATCTATGCATTCCATATGTGCATTAATCGAAAACCTCAAAAAACTAGTAGTAGACTCAAGATAATATACAAAGGAATTAAGCTCAGAGACAGTCCCATCCCATAGAATAAAGATGTCGTCCACAAATCTCCTAAAAAATCTTAACTGTGAAGAATAGCCATGGGCAGCCAGTACAAATTCATCCTCTCAATTGGCCATTACAAGGTTGGCGTAGCTATTGGCACAACATGTGCCCATAGCCATGCCAAACTTCTGAAGATAAACACACTTATTGAACATAAAAGCATCGTTCTCAAAAATGATATCCAAAAGTGTGCAGATCAAAAAAAATCATGTCATGAGACTAATCACTATACTTATGTTTACATATCTCACTGCCTCAACACCTTCAATATTCGGTATGACTGTAAAGAGCATATTCACATCTTGTGACCAAAAGAAAACTGGAGACATCATGCATTGAAATGAACACAAACAAGCCATTTAAAAAATGCTGTGTCTCTAAAAATGGTATCAACCCTATTAACTACAATTCTTAATTTATGTTCTACAAAAATGGACAGAGGCTCAGTGAGTCAACCATTACCTGACACAATAGGTCTTAGGGGTGGATCACTGCTGCCCTTTTGTACCGTAGGTAAACCATGAATCAAAGGTAAGAGGGGGAACTCAACAGTAAATCTAAATCTGAATCTATCATTCTGTTCATAAGCAGGTCATACAATTCATCACAAACATGTTGAGTTAACCTTTTCAGAGAAGCAGGTTGCAATTTAACATAAACACGTTCATCAGACAGCATAGCAAACATCTTCTGTTCGTACGATACTTTATCAAACACAACAATGCCCCCTCCCTTATCAGCAGGTCTAATCTGGATGTTAACATTTTCCCTTGGCATCTTCAGGGCATCTCTGTCAGTATGCGTCAAATTCGCAAAGTGCTTACTACAAGTTAAAGTTTGTTCTGCATTTAAATTAATTAAATCCCGCTCACATTTATTCAGAAACAACTCTATAGATAGTAAAAAATTTAGGACAGAAAACACTAGGTTTCCTATAATTAGAAACACCACTTTCACATGGATAAATAGTTTTCAATGTAAAATTACAGGCAAACAGTCTCAACTGTAACATAGTCTCAACAGGATCGGCTTTGTTAGCAGGTATAAATGAAAGACCATTATTCAAAACACTAACTTGCTCGGCTGTAAGCTGAACAAAAGATAGTTTTTAAACTAACATGTTCTCGGCTGCTTCCAACCGGGCCTCTTGTCCATTCCCACTTTGTGCGATAGTTTCTGCTTTCTCTTTTCTCCCCATGCTGGAAAATCCTTGATAGGTACTGGCAAAACTGGAAAAGGAATAATTGTCGCTAAGGAACTAACTGTATGTTTGCTTTTGGCTCCTAAATGCTCGTTCGTGTCTATGGAAGAAGTAGTCACAACCTGTGTGGAAACAAAGGTCCCCAAATCTTCCGATGACATCATTGCATTCGCATATGGGGAAGAGGTGTGTCTTAACTTTCCATCAACAAGCTGACGGGCATCTCCATTCACAACTAGTGAGGGGGCGTGTCTGTCAGCTACAGAAACTGTATTCAACGTAAACCTCTTTTTCTTATTTGTTATGCTTCTCATTCAAAGTGTTTCAAAAATATGGCTTTTACTAACGTCAGTAAGTCCTGATTCAATTTCTTACCCTTCAATGCCTTGAGTTTATTTTCATAAACAGACATACTAGTAAAGCTCTCATCCAGTCTCATCTTATAGATATTGGGTACATCTCTAGAAGTCACTCCTTTAAGGAGGATATCGGTTTCATCCGACAGGTCATCCTCCATAGGTTTGAAAAAAAATAATCCATAGGCACATATAATTAAAGCTCAGTTCAATATTTAATTCCTGCCACTTCCATAGCAGGTCAGGAAAAGCAGTTCCATGTGCAGGCATCCTCAAAACTCTTAATCCTCTAGGCACCACCTTGAAATGCAAACAGGATTATTTTTTTAATGAATTTAATTTTTAATTTTTTTTTTATTCTGTTACAAAATCATCAGCACAAGGCAGAATACGTTTGGAAAAATGCAAAGCTTACAGCATGCATGTGGGAAAAACACCATCATTAACCAATGTTCTAAAACATTTACATGTGTTCTGCTTGAGTAGATGAGTGATGAGTGATTTTTTTTTTTTTTTTGAAATAGCAAATTCTCAAGGTTCCTAATATTTCCTGAAGCAGCACCCTTTGAAAAGGTGGTGCCAAGCCAGTAGACAAAGACCTAGTTATAGTTTTCTTCAAGGCAGGGATCACCAAAGAAGTTGTCATACACAAGGTGACTCCATTTATATCCAGGATAATA
Organism: Protopterus annectens; assembly: GCF_019279795.1. Taxonomy (NCBI): domain Eukaryota; kingdom Metazoa; phylum Chordata; order Ceratodontiformes; family Protopteridae; genus Protopterus; species Protopterus annectens. The sequence goes on from NC_056742.1 coordinate 419,479,124, forward strand.
CGTCATCTTTGCTAGTGTTTTAAAGTAAAACTCTGAAGAACTTCAGTGTACCACCCACAAACCGATGGGCTACTGGAGTGTACCACCCACAAACTGATGGGCTACTGGAGTGTACCACCCACAAACTGATGGGCTACTGGAGTGTACCACCCACAAACTGATGGGCTACTGGAGTGTACCACCCACAAACTGATGGGCTACTGGAGTGTACCACCCACAAACTGATGGGCTACTGGAGTGTTTAATAAAACTCTGAAGTCTGTGCTAATGAAGGACATAGAGCTGTATTGTAAAAGAAAAACCTAGGATTATTGAATTCCCTGCCTTCTCTTTGCTGTAAGAGGGGTGTCCAGAATTCGTTTTTGTCTAGCATCACGAGGCTTGCTGGACATAGCAAAGGGGACTTGGGAGGATGAGAAAAAAATAAAATCTGGTTGCACACTTTACAAACTTGTAAGATAGGTTCATTTTGTTATGCGATTAATTTAGGTACATAACGCAAAAGGCATAAAAGTTCCACCAGAGGGTGTATAATAATAATGCCAGATTTTTGGAGTATAAACCTGGAGACGGTGCATTAGTGTTTATTTCCCTTTGCTGGCACTGCATTTATAGTAAGATGGCGAGGCCCTTTGTGGCAGAGATAAAGTGCAGTAAAAAAAGAAGATAAACTGGAAAGCAGATAGTCACATAAATATGTTCAAACCATGGAGAGAAGTTGAAGCTTCTGTAGTTGGCTTGAGAGCCGACTTAAGCACCAGTAAGTAGTATGATATTAGGAAATTCGGTTCTCACTTTTAACACAGACAAAACAGTAGGAAGGTCATTGCTTAGAAAATAGAATAGTGTTGATGCAGTAAAACTGTATAGGATGAGTCCCAGAAACACAGTATGTGAAGGAGTAAATTAAAAGTGCTTAAACTGTTAGTGGAGTTCCAAAGCAAAGTGTGGAGGCGTTGGTTTCTGAGCCATCAGTTCCATAACACTTTGTAATGTTTTCAGAAACTCTACAAGTTTATCCATGAGAATAACAGAGCCAAAGTTAAAATTTATTGAATGCCCAGCATAGATGAGCTTTTAGAGAGACTAGGCAAAATCACTGCTAAACTTATCAAAGGGGTGCGCCCAGATTTCTGTCACCCTTGAAGTCAAACAGAAGACTACGTTCTCCACCCCCTGATGTATCTTTCTATATTGCAGTGTTATCCTTGGATTTCCTGAAGCTCCTGCCACGTGTTAAATGTTCATTTAATAAAGTTCTGAAGCATTTTGAGTTACTCAGCTGCATACCTAGATGAAAATGTTTCATGCCTACATAAACTAAAAGCGCTGCTGGTGATTCCCTGCTGGGTGAGGAAAGTAAACCTATATTTTTCTGTCTGTAGCAGAACTGCCTTCTGATTTACCTGCTGCATTTTATTTTCTGTTTTAGGAAATCTGCTTGGCCTGTTGTTTTTTTTCTGTGCGAGAGATAGACACTTAAATTATCTAGGCTGCATGTTTCACTTGTTTTTTTATGGGTTAAATTGTTTCTTGAGTGATACTTAAATGCAGAGTGAATTTTTGGGTCTTTTTCTTTTCCTGAAAAGGTTTCAGGCCTGCATAAACTAAAAGCATTGCTGGTGATTCCTTACTAGTTCCTGCTAGTTGATTTTCCTACCCACCGTCCCCTTCATTCATCTACTTTTTAAACTTGATTTTGTGCTGCCTACCCCTACTGTGGGTCTATATTATGTGAAAGAATTCACATAAAAGCTGCTTCGCTATTTTGTCTTTTCGTTGTTTTAAGTTCGACCAAGGCACATTCGATAGAATGCATCTTTGGTCATCTAATAGGAACCCCCTACTGTAAATTGAGCTTGGCCTTCTTCCTTTCTACAGCGCTGATGCTTATCCTAAATTATTCATTTGCCTTTCCTTGTGCTTTATATTGAAAAGCGCAATTTGCCTCTCATTGTCTGTTCTACTGATTTACTTGCTCTGATTTCATTATCTAGCTAGCTGTTGGATATAGTAATGTATTTTTACACTCTAGCAAGTACTTATTTTTACATCAAGAGATCAGTGGATTTTCCATCTAGTGCAACTGGGAGGTAGCCTGGTCTGATTAAGTTGGAGAAATACTTGAGATTTCTGCATGTAGTCTTATTGGTCAGAGGGCTTATTAATCAGGTTATCTTGTTTTTACTCCATTTATAAATTCTATGCACTTGAGTGTCTCTTGGCTCATTTATACAAAGCAAAGTACTTTTACTGAGTAATCACACTTTTATAATCTCTTTAAAGTATACTGCTGTATCTGTATCTTTAAGTTTGCTTGTCGTACCATTTTACTCTGGACATGCATTCATTGTGCTTTTACATTAGCAGGGCTGGGATTGTTCATGTAGTGGCAGTAGGTGTTTACCTGGTCTGTCTGAGCTGGGAAGCATGCAAAAGACCTCTAAGTATTTTTATGTACTTTTTTTGTATACTGTGACTGTACTTTTTTGCAGTTTCAAAAATATATATATATATTGTCTGCTGCAGTTTTAAGTGGTTAATTGTACCATATTGCATTGTATCTGTTAGTTGTAGGGCTGTTGTAGGTAATTTGTGTTGTTACGTGTGTGCTTCAGACTAGCTATTCTACATTAAGAAGGGGTTTGTCTGCACCCTTGTGGCAGAAGTGTGCTGATCTAACCTGTCTTGAGTTGGTGATTGCTGGTGGAAGGCTTATTGTGTGCCTTCCTGATTGGTGGTTAACTTAAATCTTGTTTCTCTTTGCTCATATTTAAACCTTGTGTTTTTGTGGGCTTTGGCATAGATACTTGGAGCTGCTCGTTGTTTGCCAACTTTGCTACTGATTGCTGAAAATCTGCTTTCACCTGGAGCAATCTACTACTGAAATAATAAGTATTTGTTGCACTTCTCTTGCATACTGTGACTGTACGTTGGCAGTTTCTTATTGTTGTTTTTCCACTTTACAGAAAAAAAACTCTACTGTCTACTGCTGCTTTAAGTAGTTAATTGCACTGTATCACATTGTATCTGTTTGTTGTAGGCAGTATGTATGGTCTTGTCATACTTGGGCTCCAAACCAGCTATTCTACACTGAGGGTGTTTTTCTGTACCCTTGTGGCAGAAGAGTGGTGCTCTAACCTGTCAGAGTTGGGAATTACTGTTGGAAAGCTTTTGTGCTTTCTTGATTGGTAGTTAGTTTAAAACTTGTTTCATTTTGTTCCTGTTTAAGCCTCAATTCTGCTTGATGCTGCTCTTCACACAGTGGTGGTTAGCAGTGCCATGTATAGATGCAAAAGCCTAGAAGCTTAGTTTTTTCCTAAACAGCTGTCAGTGAAACCTTCCAAGCTTTTCTGCTGCTCTAGGAGCAACTCAGTTGTGCACTGAGCAGCGTTGCCTTATTATTCAACCTTGACATACCAAAAGTATGTGTCCCTCTTGTAGTCTGCTAACAGCACAGTTCTGTTAAAGCAACCCATTTCCTTCCTTAATAAAACATACTGTAAGAGCCTGCTATCATGGATGGGCAGTTTCCCATCATCTCTTTGACCAGCTTGATAGACATGGGCATCCTGAAGCAATGTATCAATTGTCTCCTCCTGTAACAAACAAATACTTTGTGAGAAGTTATCCTATGCAATTGGAGGCACGACTCTCACATAAGGGCAAACTGAATACCAAACAGGTTGTCCGTACATGCAATACTTCCCACATTAAATAAGGACACAACACACAAACCCACATATGTGGAGGTATTCATTAGTAACTTGCCAAAAGATCAAAGACCTCCCAAATGAAAACTACTTGCACAAATAACAATGCAAAAAACAACAGAAGCACATAATAACACACACAAACACCAGTGTCTCAAGTACGTCCATAAGGCTTAACACCACAAAACCTAATGTATTGATTATAGGTGATACTGTTGTGAGATAAACAGATTTTTCCCTAACCAGGCTGGATAAGGAGTGGGTTACGGTTAGCTACCTGCCAGGTGCCAGGATCCGTCAAGTCACTCAAGCACTCGAGTCACTCAACCAGAAGTACTGGTATGACTCTGTCATTGTCCATGTGAGGGTGAATGACATGAGATGTACCTCACTGGACTATATAATGAGAGACATGACTGAGCTCTCAAACTGTCACAGGCAGGTATAAGCCTAGCTTTAAGCAACATTCTGAATTCTCCAAGGATGATTCTACAATACAAACAAAAAATGATTAACTTTAACAATTGGCTTAGCTTCTGGTGTCAGTCCAAGGGAATCCAATATCTGTCAGCCTGGGAAAAAACACGGTCTACAGGCCATGCTGCTTTGCCAGAGATGGTCTGCACCTGTTTCCTCTAGGCTTTTGGATACTGGCAAAGGCATTAGCCACCCCATGGTGCCTTTTATAGGCAGTGTCAAAATAACCATCTTCCCAACATAACAAAATCCTGTTTGGATAAACTCAATATACCACTGCTTAATGCTAGGAGTCTAAACAAGAAACCGCATTCCTTGGAAGCACTCCTTACTGTGGAAGATGCTAATGTCTGTGCAGTCATAGGTTCATAGGTGTGTACTAGGCTAATGGCTCTGAAGTCTTTACAAGCCTAGCCCATAGGATTACCCTGGCATTGTGCCACCCGACCTTAGTTCCCAGTACCTCTGTTGAGTAGAGCCGCTGGAGTTATCCCCGGTGTGAATTTTCTATTTCCCATCCACTCATCATCACTTCTCTTAAAGAGGGCCAGTGAGGTGCTCTGTTTGACAATGTATAAGAAATCTATTCAAGAGCATGGGCAGTCTCTGGGTTATGAACCTGTCCCTCTGGCATATTTTGTTGATTGTGGTAATGAGGTTGAGGTCTCTGGAGCCTGTGGTGTGGAGGGATTGGGATTTCTTTAGATATAGCATTTCCAACAGAGCTGGGTCAGACATTGCTTTGTAAGTCAAGCAGAGATCGCCTCTAAGTAGGCAATATGAGACAGAGAATAGTTGGGAGTTTTTTGAGTCTGTCCATGTAGGACAAGTGTTTAAGGCCTAGAATCCTCTTTGTGAGGTACTTTTGTGATCTCTCCAGTTGTTGCATGTGTCTAGTGAGGTACATGCCAAATGAGGCATTGTACTCGATGACTGGCCTAATGGGGGAAGAGTAGAGGGAGACAATGACCTCTCTCTTCCTGGATGCAAAACCCTTAGAAATGAGATGTGCCACATAGAAGGACTTTCTGACCACATTGGCAATGTGGTAGTCAAAAGAGAGGTTGTTGTCTTCCTGTGTTCCCAGATCTCTTATAACTCCTTCTGTGTTCAGTGGACTAACATCGATGTGGTAATTCAAGGGAGCTGGGTTTTCCCAAGGGGGATGACGCGATATTTTTTGGCATTCAGCTTAAGGACATGGTTCTGACACCAGTCTTTGGTCTCAGTGAGGCCTTTCTGTAGGATGTCAACATCACTTGGGGAGTTAATAATAGCACCCAGCTTGCAATCGTCTGCAAACTTTGTCAGCCAGAATCCCTTTGTGTTGGCCTGGACTTCAGAGAAGTAGATACCAAACAGGAAAGGACCCAGGACCGAGCCCTGTGGGACTCAATTCCTGACTGGTCTGCAATACGACTTGGAGTCAGAACCCACACTGTGAGCCAGTTTGCAACCCACCTAGTGATATAGGGGTTGATACCTAGCTTAGTGAGTTTGTGTATGATTCCTGAGTGGGGAATGGTATCAAAGGCCTTGGCCAGATCAAGGTAAGCTGTATGATTCACCTTGCCTTCATCCACAGCTCTGGTGACTGACTCAAAGACGTCGACCAAGTTCAGCAGGCATGATCTACCCTAGACAAAACCAAACTGTCTAAGATCCAGAGTTTGGAGATTCCCTATATCCTTGTTTATTAGGTCCGTGATGATGTGTTACATAGCTTTGCATATCAGACTCGTCAGGCTAATGGGGTGATAGTTCCCAGAGTCTATAGTCACTCCTCCTTTGTGGAGAGGGATAACTGTAGCAGTGCACCATTTGGTAGGGACAAAGCCTGAGGTGAAGCTGTGATTGAACAGGGCACACAGGTGAGGTGCCAGTTCACTCTGCAGTTCATGTAGAACATGGCCAGGGATATTGTCAGGTCCCATAGAAGGTGTATTCTTGGCCTTTGACAGTGCTGTTTTAACCTGTGCAGCAGTAATAGTGGGTGCCTGGCAATCCTGCTGGTATTGTGATTGGTCCTTTAGGAGGGGAGAGAGGGATAAAGTTGGCACTGAATCTCTCAGCCAGTGTACTGGCATTATCTGTTGGCTCGGTATAGGAGGTTCTGTTGTGCAGTAGTTCATAGCACATCTGGGTATTGCCATGGAGAATCTTTATATAACTATAGAAGACCTTGTGGATGTCTTGAGAAATGGTTCAAAGACACAGAAAGCACCCTGGCCGTGCAAGGATACAATGCTTTCCAAATGCTCGGACCACAAATTGAGTGTGAAAGAACCAAAGGAGGAGGTGTATTCATCTTCATTAAGGATAAGTACACCTCAAGACTGGTCAAACAGTATGACTCTCTTGAGTTATGCCATGTCCAATTAACTATATGCAAACTCCCCTACCACATCATAACAAGCTGTAGGTCTCCCACCATGAACCAGGAAAAGCATACTCGGACTTACTGGTGTCACATGTCATACAGCCCAACACCTTACCCATGGGTGATTTTAATTAACCTACCATTGACTGAGAAATGTACATGACCACATACATGCTGGGTCAGAGATTATTGGACTTTGTCAATGCAAATGCTGTGGAACAGCTAGTCAGCACACCCACAACCGTGATGTCCTCCCTGGTAAGATTGTACCATAATTCAATCTCCTTTGATCCAGTTATAAGATCAGATACCCCATCAAGATCAAAAGCGCTTAAGAATTTTTCAAAGACAAATTACCTCCTACTAAGTGATGGTATAAGAAGTTTCAAAGCCCCTTCAAACACAGATAACACAGACTCCTATACAGAGGTGTACGCCAACGCCTTATAATAGCCACTTAAGCAGCTGTATAGAATCAGCTGTACCTGACTGGATTAAAGCAAGGTCTTGCCAAAAAAAGCAAGCTACCCTGGTGGACCCCTAGTATAAGCAGGCTGTATGAGAGAAAGAAACTAATGTCCAAGAATAAGAGGGAACTGGCTCAGCAGAAGAAGAAATCCCAGTCTAGCTTAATCAAATTAGAGATTTTACCAAGTCCGGAAAAGCTAATTACAAAGCAAAAATAGCTTCCCTAGCTAAGGATAGTCATAAGGCAATCTTTGAGTACATCTGAAATATAAAAGGGAATATCCAGCTATGTGTTGAACTGGTTGTGGATGGCACCACTGTTATTCAACCGGAGGTGATGGCCAACTAGCTGACAGATTTGGAGCAAACTTCACATCCCTGTCCCCTTCAGTCATCCCCTAAAGTATACCCGGCACCATTCTTTAGCCTATTATCTCAAGAGAGCAGGTCATCTTGGTGCTCTCCAAGGCCAAAAACATGGCATCAGTGGGACCAGACAACATCCCAGGATGCTGTTTAAACAACTTAAAACATGACCTAGCAGACACACTTAGATCCCTGTTTAACCACAGCCTGTGAACTGGCTGTGTTCCTTCAGAATGGAGAACAGCAACATACCTCCGCACAAAGGGGGACCATCAACCGATCCTGGGAATTAAAAGCCCATAAGCTTGACTAACTTATCTGCAAGGCCATGGAAAGAATCATTATGGACCTTATTAACAAGGACATAGGTAATCTGCAGACTCCAGACCGAACCCAGTTTGCATTTGTTAAAGGTAGATCATGCCTGTTAAACATGGTTGACTTCTTTGATAAAGTCACCAAGGCACTGGACGAGGGAAAGGCAGTACATACTGCCTACCTTGACCTATACAAGGCATTTGACACAATCCCCCCTCGGGTATTGTAGAGAAACTCTCTCAAATGGGAATTAACCCCTGTGTTACAAGATGTGTAGCCAACTCGCTCACTGACAGGACACACACAGTCAAAGTGGGGACTTCACCTCTAGCAAAAGATCAGTCACCAGTGGTGTACCACAGTGATGTTCTTCGTGTTTCACTGTTACAGTCATTACATTTGGGTAATCTGCTGGCAGGTTGCCCAAATTCGGCCTGAATAACAAAGTCTTGGGTCCTGTGTCGGTTGCTGCCTCCTATTCCATGACATCAGGGGTATAAAACATGCAGCCGACACTATTTTAATCAGTCTTTCTTGCCGTGTGGTGCCCATAGCAGAAGCAGTTCGCAAGTGCCAGTCCGCCGACTCCTGAAGTTTTCATTTTGGAGTTTCAGAACCGACGTCTTCAAACTAAAGCTAAGTACCCCGTTGGGGAAACTTTTTCTTGCTCCTTACCGATGTCCGTAAAAGTTAATAATTGTATTACGTGTGGGAAGCAAGTACCTCATAAAGATTTTCATTTTGTACTGTATTCCTTGTCTAGGCCCTGATCACAACGTGCCTTGCTGTCATTTTTGTGCTAAATGTAACCAACGTACTATTAAGCGTCGGTATATTTTTGCTTGTAAATACTTTGGTTCAAGATTTAACTATCCTGAAATGTTGTCAGTTAGCAATCGGACTACCGGAAATCACAAAAAACGTAAGGAAAAAGAGAGAGACAGACCGTTGAGGTCCAAAACCGACGACGAAGCTTCTCCTAAGCCAGTTGATGGTTCGCTGGTACTCAGTGAGGCGCTTTCGCAGCCCCTGATGACAGCTACTTTTGAGTCGCAGGCCTCTACCGAGACCCATTCGGAGTCCGGTATGCCGCGAGATTCTCCAAGTATTGAACCCGTGGATGTCTCTCCCTTGGATGGGTCCAGAGCCGCTGAGCAGGCACCGGCTCCTGAGGGTGTTTTCAGGCCTCAACATTTGTATATTAAACCGATGCCATCATCAAAAACAAGGCCAAAACCTACTTCTGTGTCTAAAAAAAATTACGCATGAGCCACGTGCTCAGGCCCCTATGCATATAAAAACAAATGATCAAAATGGATGAGGATTTAATTACCTTGATCAGGGGTTCCCAACCCCCCCCCCCCCCCCCCCCACTAAGAGGCCTAGGCAAGGCACTGATTTATGAATCTTCAGATCAGGTTTCCGTTTCTTCTGATAAGGAGTTTTCTATCCCACCTTATGAGGACTCTGATGCAGAGGAATCCATCCCTTCTGCTTCTCCTCCTGAGGATTTTTCTTTTGGAGAGACTTTGCATACCTTAAGAGAACATTTTCACTGGGAGAGTCAGGACTTTTCAGAATCCAAAAAGAGGCTTAGGGATTTTATTCTTCCTCAGCATAGGCCTCTGGCTGTACCTCCTGGATTGGGCATTGTTGATGATGTTTTCTCAGAATCTAGCATGGCTCCTGATTCCCTGCCTCTGGCTCATAGTAAGCCAGACAGATATTACAGGGTTCCTGACTCCCGCAAATTTCTTTTCAAAAATCCTACTGCTGACCCTGAAACTATTTCCCAGGGTCCCAAGGGTGTTAAGGCTTCTACAGCCAAAAATCCTACCCCTTCAGATAGAGACTCCAGGGCGCTGGATAGATGGGATAAGAAGGTTTATATGTCTGCAACCCTGGCAATCGGGGCTTTAAACTGCCAATTCCATATGCTTAAATATCAACAGCATGTTATGGGCTTACTGAAACAGAAAATGATGATGATTTCTGATTGTGTGGAAAATAAGAGTTACAGGATTTATTGCATTCAGCAGAACAGGTTGGAAAGCATACTTTGCAATGTGGTTTTGATTCCTTAGAGGCCTCATGCAGAGCTGCCGTAACTGGATCAGTGATAAGAAGGCATGCTTATGTCAAGGAGCAAAATCTACCTGATCATGTTAAAGCTAAATTGTTGGATGCTCCTTTACAGCAGGACAGTCTGTTTGGTAATAAGGCAGATGAGGTTTTAAAAAAGACAGAAGACAAAGCTAAATCTATGCAAACTGTAAAAGATTTCTTGCAAGTGCAGCCACTCAGGTTCAGTAGGCACTGGCCTACTAAGAATTGGTCCTTTCCAGTGTCCAACACAGACTCCCCAAAGGCTCCAGGTTTCAGTCACAAGGATCTTGCAGGACAAAACAATGGGGTGCCTCCACCTCCAAATCAGGAGTTAGCAAAGCACCACCCTACAGTAAAAAGTTTCAATGACTTTCCTCTGCCATCTCCAAGCACTTATCTTTTGGCAGCCCCTTTGGGGGGAAAACTAGTACTTTATGCTCAAAATTGGCATCTAATTACCCAGGGCAAGTGTGTCTTAAATATAGTATCCCAGGGGTACAGATTTCATTTCCACACATTGCCAATTCTAAACAGATGGCCAGATCTGCCACCAAATCAGTGGGCAGAGGCCCAGAAACAAGTCATGTCCCTCATGGATATGGGGGCTATTCAGCCAGTACCAGAAAAAAGGGATTTATTCAAGATTTTTCCTGGTACCTAGAAAAGACCAATCATGGCATCCAATTCTAGACTTATCCATTCTAAATACTTTCCTGGACATTCCAAAATTCAAAATGCTGACTCTACAACAGCTACTGCCTATGCTAGGCAAGAATGCCTGGTTGGTAACTCTAGACTTAAGTGGCATACCTGCATATCCCAATCAGGGAATCTTGCAGAAGATACCTCTGCTTCAAAGCAGGCTATTTGCATTACCAGTTCTTTTCACTGCCCTTTGGCTTATCTACTGCACCCAGGGTCTTCACAAAGTGCCTGGCACCAGTAATTGCATTTTTCAGACAAATAAACATTCACATTTATCCATATCTGGACGATTGTCTCATTCAGGCAGAGGACAAGGACATTCTTCTTCAGCATCTGGTGTTTGTAAAAAGGCTTCCAACATACATAGGGTACACCATAAATGAAAATAAATCATAACTGGTACTCTCGCAAATCATTACATTCCTGGGTGCAACTTTGAATACAACTGCCCAGATGGCTTACCTCACGCCAGACAAACAAATTCAATTGACAACATACTACAAACAAGTGGCAACAAAAACCCAGCTATCTGCAAGACAAATTCTGCAGGCTTTGGGGTTCATGGCATCTTGCATTCTACTAGTTCCATATGCAAGACTGCATATGAGGAAACTTCAATGGTACCTAAAAAGCTTATGGAGCCAGTATTGTCACAGCCTGGAAACAATGATTCCTCTCATTCCCTGCCTGCAGCAAGAGTTCCTTTGGTGAACAGAGGCATGTCACCAGAACAAGGGACTGTCCTTCATTCTACCCCCTGCCACCCAAACCCTGACTACAAATGCATCAGACTATGCTTAGGGGGGGGCCCATTTGGCAGGGAGATGCATTCAGGGTGAATGGAGCATAAATCAAATGCTTCTACATATCAACCAGAAAGGAATGCTAGCTGTACAGAATGCTCTGACAGCCTTCAAGGACTTACTTCATCCAGGACAACTACTGATAAAGACGGACAACACCACAGTTATGTGGTACATAAACAAGCAGGGGGATACCCACTCTTTCCCCCTTTGCAGACTAGCCATGGCCTTGTGGAACACAGCCTTGACTTACCAAATACATCTTCAAGCTCAATTCCTGCCAGGAAAGTAAAATACTCTAGCAGACGACCTGAGCAGAAATGTTATGGACCCACACGAATGGAAACTGGATCCACAAATCTTCAGCATGTTGACACGAAAGTGGGGGAGCCCAGACCTAGATCTATTTGCCTCTCCCCAAAACTATCAGTTGGACAAATTCTGCACAAGAACTCATCACATAAAAGCTTGGAAAGTGGATGCTCTCTCCTTCAGCTGGAAAAACGTATCAGTCTATGCCTTTCCCCCTCTGCCTCTACTCTCCAAAGTCTTACTAAAAGTCAGACAGGAAAAACCAAAAATTATTCTGATTGCTCTGGACTGGCCTCGCCAACACTGGTACCCGCTTCTAAGGAATATGTCACACCTTCCTCCGTGGTACTTGCCTCAAACACCTCCATCTATTGTCTCAGCAGAACTATCAAATTCTGCACACTCCTCTCCAAATTCTGAATCTTGCAGCATGGCTAATCAACTAATTTCACCAATCACATCTCTCCGTAAACCTGTGATGGATGTCATTCTGGAGGCTAGAAGGCCTAGTACTAGAAAATCTTATGCTGATAAATGGAAGAGATTCTTTGCTTGGAACCAAGCACAAGGAATAGACACAGCAAAGCCCGATATTCATCAGATTTTATAATACTTAACTGAGATTTCACAAGGGCCTATTTTTTCTTCAGTAAAAATCCATGCCTCTGCCATCTCGGCTCATTGCAACACAGAGCCTCCTCTCTCTTGTCTCATCCCCTGCTAAAGCAGTACCTCAGAGGGGCCAAAAATTTAAAGCCTCCCAAGAGAGCACCGACTCCTGCATGGGACCTCAATTTTGTGCTGGAAAAACTCACCCTACCTCCTTTTGAACCAGCTACTACTGTGGATATAACATTTCTTGGAACACGGCCTTTCTTTTAGCAGGCACTTCAGCTAGAAGGGTTTCAGAACTACAGGCTCTCATGGCAGTGGAGCCTTTCATTATCTTTTACCCGGATAGGGTGGCCCTCAGGACCAATCCTTCTTTTATGCCTAAAGTGGTATCCAGTGTGGCTCTTAACCAGACCATTCACCTGCCAACTTTTTTCCCAAATCCGCAGAACAAGGGGGAGCGAATTCTGCATTCATTGGATGTACACAGACAACTAAGATTCTACTTAAACAGGGCAAAATTTCTAAGAAAGTCTGAGCAACTACTGGTGGCATTTGCTGCAGAAACAGAGGGGAAGGCTATATCAAAGCAGACTATTTCAAAATGGATAAGCCATTGTATTCGTTTCTGCTACATGCACCATGGTAAACCTGTGCCCAAGGGGATCAGATCCATTCCACCAGGGCTGCTTCTACTTCTGCAGCCTTTCTCAGAGGGGTTCCTACCAGAGACATTCTAGAAGCTGCTACTTGGAGCTCAGTTCATCCGTTCACAAAGCATTACCATTTACCTTTCTTTTCTAAATCCAGGGCAGGCTTTGCCACTGCAGTCCTACAGGGCCTTATAGCTGCTCCTAATGCCATTTGATTTCATCCTGCCATCCATAGCTTTGGGATTCTACCCAAATGTAATGACTGCAACAGTGAAACATGAAGAACATAGTACACTTACCATAAATGTAGATGTCCGAGTGTATTCACTGTTGCAGTCCGGGTTACCCACCCGCCAGCCCCCTTTCTTCTCTATTCTTTCCTTCACTATGCTCAAAAGCCTTTGTGGTGTATTTGCTTTTAGTTGAAGATAAAGTGTTTGTGTTCTAAAGTACATGTATGTATGTGTGTGTGTGTGTGTGTGTGTGTGTGTGTGTATATATATATATATATATAATTAAAATGGCATTGGCTGCATGTTTTATACCCCTGACGTCATGGAAGAGGAGACAGCAACCGACACAGGACCCAAGACTTTGTTATTCAGGCCGACTGAGGGCAACCTGCCAACAGATTACTCAAATGTAATGACTGCAACAGTGAATACACTAGAACATCTACATTTATGGCAAGGGTATACAACTATACTTTTTGGGCTGTGTCACTTACTGTTCAGAATTTATTTTTCAGAAGGTTAGGCAAACTTGGACGGCCTGTGGCTGACCAAGTTAGCTTATGATTGCTTAATCATTGAGTCCCCCAGCAATGTTAATATACTGCAGACAGGGTTAACTCGGACAAATGATTAGTGCCAAAGCCATGAATTAAAGCTAAATGCAAAAAAATATATATATTATTTCTTTTGAGGAAAGCTGACATCTCTGCTAATTACATTATAGATGGCACCTCCCTAAGTGTAGACCCAGTGGTATGTGATCTGGGTACTCGGGTTGATGGTCTGAACTTTGACAGGAAATCTTTCTATGTGGCACATCTTATAAAAAAAGGCATTGCATCTAGATCTTAAGGATATTATAATTCTATTATACTATGCCTTCATCAGACCTTTTGCATGTACCTCACCGGACACCTGAAACAATTGGAGAGACTACAGAGGTTTCTCACCAGGAAATTACAGGGTGCACAAAACAAGTCTTGTGCAGAAAGACTGAAAGCCCTGTCACTGTATTCCATCTCTTACAAGTTGCTAAGGGGTGACCTGTGCCTAGCTTACAGGGTACTCTCTGACCTGGCTCTGATAGAATTGCTATACACTAATAAATCAAACTGCATGATGGTCAGTTGCTACAGGGATCTTAATCTAGCCCCTGACATGAACAGGTCATGCTGGAGAGATGGATACATATCCCAGAGATTGCCACCTCTCTGGAACATGTTTCCAGTTCACATGAAACAGAGTCCTTCCCTGACCGTCTTCAAATGCAACCTAGGTCAATGGATGAGTGATGAGTGAATACATATTCAGTCCGTCCTGGACAGAGGAAGTCTGTAGTAACTATCATAGACCCGTACATCTGCGAACTTCACTCACCTAACCACTGACAATTGGGGCAACTCGGGATAAATATGGCTAAGCTTGTAAGGACTCTTGGGATTTAGCCTAATAACCTTCTATGAACCTATGTAGTAATTTATGCAGAGGACTGGCAGTTACTTTAGTTGAATGTATAAGCTATGTTGGGCTTTTTGACACAGATTGGATCTGCTACTAATGATAGAAAAATAAATATTTGTATGACAGTAGTCTGATATGTGAGTGGGAGAGGGGTTGTGTGACAGTAGTCAGATATGTGAGTGGGAGAGGGGTAGCTGTACCTCCTCAACAAATACAGTAGAAACTGAAACAAAATTGGCCCATACCCAGTGCCAAATGACAGGTGAAATTGTTTTATGGTTAAGAGGCTACTGTAGGACTTCACACCTCACTTTGCTGCTGTGTGATCTGACAGATCTTATAAGAGCTAAGACACTCATCTAGTTAATGTGGACCATAGTAGCAGATGTGGCAGTTAACACCTTCTTTGTAATATTATCTTTGAGAACACTGCTTCATTTTAGCAACTGACTATGCACCCTTACCGTGGTTATACAACGGGATGTCATCACCACGCTCTGTAAGTAGGCTTTGGCTGTACAGCTGTTCCACTTTACAGTAAGACAAATTATTGGCAATAGACAAACAAATGCTGATGAGTTATCAGGATCCTGTAACCCATCTCAATTTGTTTAAAAGGGGCAGGGTCTGTGCTAGATGGGGTAATTGTGGAATAGTGGCTATTTTGGATGTGTTAAATGCATAGTAATGGTTAAGGTCTTAATCTCTCGTATTCTGATGTGCTGTATGATAGAAACCTGATAATTAACACTGATAAACCATGTAAAATGGTAATGAAAGCATGAGGAGCATAGGTAATGTGAGACAGCTGAAAAGCTGTGTTAAAATAATGGATAAAAACTGCCAATGTTTAAAAGATTTTTGCCTCTTGTAGTGAGGAATTTTCATAATGAGTGGAGACTCTTGGGAACCACAACCAGAAGGAGCTGTGCAGTACCAGAAATCTACCTATGGATCTGTGGCTTGAGCCTTCCTGTGGATAGTCAAGGAGTGCCAGCTGCTTATGGATGTAATACAAATTGCAAGACA
Organism: Protopterus annectens; assembly: GCF_019279795.1. Classification (NCBI taxonomy): domain Eukaryota; kingdom Metazoa; phylum Chordata; order Ceratodontiformes; family Protopteridae; genus Protopterus; species Protopterus annectens. Next base: position 419,494,760 of record NC_056742.1, read on the forward strand.
GCCCAACCTATTGGTAGTGGACTTTCAAAAACTGATATATTTCGTAGTGATACTTAATGTTAAATTGTAATTGGGAAGGAATTTTTATTTTTTATTTATTTTTATTTTACATTTGTTGACCGGGCTAGTCCAACTGGATACATGTCCGTTTTCAGTAGAGGCCCAGGGAGAAAAGCTCCGCTTTTAAACTAGATAAAATCAAGACAATACAAAAAAAAAAACACAATACAAAAAAGGATACATGCTATATGTAAAGTAAGTAAAAATTTCTCCATCAGCTTAGGCTATATAGAAACTAAAAATAAACAGGCTGTGAGTAGTAGGTTAATAAGGTAGAATGCAGTAATTATGACCAAGAGAAAGGGATAAATCATTCAATATTAGTATAAAGGGTAAGAATGCGTCTTTGAAATGCTATAAAAAGGTTATGAAAGGTGAATAAAAAGGTAATGTAAGGTGTAAAACACTGGGTAGATGGTGACATTTTAGAGGACAGGGAAGTAGGAGAAAAATCTGGAGGGTAAGTACAAGAGGAAGTAATTATAGTCAAAGTGGAAGAAATAGAAAGGTTTATGTATGAGGTGGGAAGATGAGAGTTCACAGAGGAATGAAAAAGTAGTAAGGAGCATGCCCAGTGATAGCATGTTGGGAATAAGATACTAGGATGGGGAAGAGTGAGGAATTGCTGTTATACTTCAAAGTGGGCAAGGGGGAGAGATATAGAAAAGGTCATGGTGGGGGGGGGGTTAGTCTGGGTTAGTACAAAGACAAAGCCATTGTGATTTTAAGTGAATTTTTAGTTGATTTTTAAAGAGGGGTAATGATGAAAGAGATGTAAGATTAGTGGGAAGTATGTTCCAAACCTTCCCCACAGAATTAGAGAAAAGAGAATCACCTGCCTTGTTGTGGGATTTCAGGGTGGTAACCAGTAATTTATTTGCTGAGCGAAGGTTAGAAAGGTTTGTGTAGGGGGAGATAAGGCTACTGAGAATAGGAGTCTTACTAGGTTGATATAGTATTTTATGAGTAATGGAGAGTTGTTGAAATTTGAGCTGGTTATTTACTTCAAGTCATCCTAGAAGTTTTAGGTTTAGACAGTGATGTGTTCTAAATGAGGACCCAGTAGCAAACCTGGCAATATTGTTTTACAAAGTAGACAGTTTGTTTAGGTTGCTTTTGGAAAGATTCATATAAACTGGTGAGGCATAGAAGAGGGCGGAGATCAGATGGGTCTGGGCAATTGTAGTTCTGGCTTCTGGTGTAAGAAAAGGTTTTATTCTATATAAGGATCCAAGTTTTCTGTTTACAGTTTTGATAGTGGCATTAATGTGAGCGTCAAAGTTGAGGTTGTGGTCAATCAATACACCTAAGAGTTTTGTAGTTGGGTCAGGAGCTCTGATTGTACCATCAATGGAGGTAATAGAGAAATCTAGTGGGGTGGATTTGTTAGTTGGAGTAAATAGTAATAGCTTGGTTTTTTTGACATGAAGGCGGAGATGATGTTGTTGGAACCAGTTTTCAACATGGTTGAATACTGATTGGGTGATGGCCTGGAGTTCAGATAAGGTGGTTGCTTTACAAATCAAAGTGGAGTCGTCTGCGTATTGTATGCAGGTAGGTAGAGGTAGATTAGTAGAAAGGTCGTTAATGAATATGGAGAATAGTAGAGGTCCCAGAATAGAGCCCTGTGGGACACCAAGGGTAACAGGGAGATGCTTGGATAGATTATTATCTCAAAGGACAGCTTGCTGTCTATTGTGCATATAGGACTTGAACCACTGTAATGCCTGTGTGTCAAGTGAGAATGAGGTGAGTGTATTGAGTAATAATTGATGGTTGACCATATCAAAAGCTTTTGAGAGATCAATGAATAGTGCAGAGGAGAGCATGTTATTGTTACGATGTTTATTAATACAGTCTGTAAAGGATAGGAGAGCAGTAGTGGTACTGTGGAATGGTCTAAAACCGTGTTGACAGTCAGCTAGGAGGTTATATTGGAGAATGTGGTCAAGAATATGTTGGTGGATACATTTTTCCATAATTTTGGCTAGTGGTGATAGTAGGGCTATGGGCCAGAAGTTAGAGAGTTCAGTTGAGTTCCCTCCTTTGTGAAGTGGGATTATATGAGAGATTTTCCATAGTGAAGGAATGGAGCCTTCAGTTATGGTTCTATTAATAAGAATAGAGATTGGGTAGGCAAGAGCTTTAGCAGCAGTTTGAAGGTATTCAGGTGGAAGGAGATCGGCTGAGGGTGTACAAGGTTTGAGCTTATGAAGCAGAGTATAGATGAGGGCTGTGGGAATAGGTTTTAAGTAAAAGGTAGGTGGTAAGGTAGTGGGGGAGGGTGATTGGGTAGGGTTGAGAGGTGGTAGGGAGTTTGCTAGAGATTGGATAGTTTCAGTAAAAAAGCTGTTAAAAGCATTAGCAATCTCATTTGGAGAGTTCTGGGAGAGACCAGATGGGGTCGGTGTTTTAGAGAGTCCTGGATGTAAGAGTTTATTTATGCCTGACCAGAAGCTTTTGGGTTGATTATGGTGATTTTGTTGGAGTTTGAAGAAATAGTGTTTTTTATCCTGAAGTATTGATTTTTTGGTTGCATTTCTTAGTTGTCTAAAGTGTTGCTGATCAATTGGGTCTTTGGTGTTTCTCCATTTGGACCAGATTTTGTTTCTTTGTAGGATTTGTTGTCTGGTTTCTTTAGTGAGCCATGGGGCTGCTTTGCATCTAGTTCTTATGGAGCGTGAGGGGGCATGGAATTCTAAAATTTGTAGGAATGTGGAGTTAAAATGGGATACTGCTTCATCAATTGGCAGATGCCTTAAGGGTGACCAGTCACGGGCTTGAAGCTCAGTTTGAAAATTGACTGGATTAAATTTTTTTTTGTTGAGGGTGATTTTAAAGGTAGGTTGATTTGGAATATAGGATTTTTGTCTGCATAGGTAGGTTAGTGAGTGGTCACTAATATCATCGGGAAGGACACTTACTTTGTAAGAGCGAGAGTAGCAGTTTATTAAGATCCAGTCTAATATACATTCTTTGCCTGTGGGTTTATGGATTCTAGTGGGGGTGGTAATAGTTTGAGAGAAGCCGTAGGGAGGTTTATATGGGTTGTGGGTTCTAAAGTGGTACAGGAGTTCCAGTCTATATTAAAATCCCTGAGTACTATGGTTTCTTGAGGGAAGGATGTAGAAAGCCAGCAGAGGATACTTTCTATGATGCTAATGTTATTGCCTGGGGGTAGGTAGGAGCATATTATGTTAATAGATTTAGTATTATTGAGCTGGAGTTTGGCAATAAGAATTTCCACATTGGTTTCTAGAGAGGGTGGTACCTGTATGGATGAGACCTGTAAATCAGATTTGTGCAGTGTTGCTACCCCACCACCCTTTTTGGTAGTTCGGTCTAACCTCAGGATGTTATAACCAGGTGGGAGTACTTCATTATCTTTTGTAACTGGTTTAAGCCAGGTTTCAGTTAAGCATAGGATATCAAAAGAGTGAGTATCTAGTAGAGCGTGCAGTTGGCTTACTTTATTGTTAACACTTCTTATATTGAGATGAGCTATAAGTAGTGAATTACTGGGAGTGAAAGGGGGGGTGAGTTGTCTTATGGTGTTGTTATAGGGTCCTGGGTTGGGATGAATGTCCCCATGAAGGAGTGGATATTTGAGAGGACTATATGGATGCTTCAGTGGTTTAGTGTAGTTAAGTTGTGCTTTCCTAAAATGTGTAAATGTAAAATGAGCTACTCTGTGGTATTTAGGTGATAGATAGGATGAGGAGGATGTTATGTTAGAATGGCTAAGGATTTCAAGATTTATTATTAATGTTTAAGGGATTGGTGAGAAGATGAGAATTGTAGGTTTTCGTAGTAAGTGAGAGTATAGGGAATCGAGAGGATAGATAGTAGTAAAAGGAGGAGTGGCAGTTTTATGTAAATGAGTGTATAATTAAAGGTCATGGTGAAGGAGATGATAAAATGTAGTAGGAAATTAGGAGGTTGGAGTTAATGAGGGTGTGGACTAAATGGGTGTGAAAGAGGTATTGGAGAGTGATTATTATTATGTGAGTGGTTGTATAAGTGGTAGGTTTGTACAGAGTGGTGGAAGATGATTTGATAGGAATGAAAGGGAGTGGCTTGGTAAGTATAAAGGTAGGACCCCTGGGGGTGGGTGGGAATTGGGGGTAGGGTAGGGGAGCGGAGTGAGCCCGCAGGGCGAACGGAGCGGGTTACAGCAGGCAAGAGAGAGTCTACAGAGACAATCGGGGAGCTGCAGACTCCTGAGGTGTCACTGGGTGAGTAGAGTGTGGTAATGCAGGAGAGAGGTAGTGAGTGATAGTGGAATAAAGAGAAGAAAACAGAGTACAGCTGGCTAGTGGTGAGAAGAATAGGTCCTAGTAGCAAGAGGAGTTTCAGCTCGTCAAGGGATAAGAGCTATAAAAGTATTAAGAACAGATAGTAGGGAATGCGGAGTACAAGGTGTAACTCTAGCTAGTAAATTGGTGCCACCTAGTGGGCAGAAAGTATAGTGGACGAAGGTAATAGTATTAGATACAGCTAGAGACAGGAGTTGCAGATAAATGTAGGTAAGGGGGTGAAAAGAAGCAAATTGCTATTGGGGTGTAGAGGAGAAAGTATTTGCTGCTGGTTTCCCTGCTCGCTAGCTTAGATATTCTAATTGCTAGGTAGTTCTAAATAAATATATAATGTAGTTTAATAGGTAGGTCCAAGGTGGAACATACTTTCTTAGTCCTTATGGAAGCTGGGAGCACAATATATGTGCAGGGGCAACAGGTTTCCTTGGCTAGACGTTGGGATGGTTGTAACAAAAAAGCAGGGAGGGGTCTTGAAAGATCAAGCAGGTTCCTTAGTATGGGAAAGAGGGTAGAGAGCTAGGAGGGAATAGAAAGAAAACAAATGAGTTTAGGTGTGATGACAATCAAAAATTATAAAATGCTGTACAGTAAAAACATCTAGGTAAGACACAGGTGTATCCTAGCACAAAAACAAAAATAGCCTATGTATTAATGTGATGACAAGCAATTTGAAAAAAAATATATATGCTGTACAGTAATAGCAATCTAGGTAAGACCCAGGTATATCCTGGCACAAACAAAAACTAGCCTATGAAATGATACAAAGGTTATTAACTACAGACAGCAATTTCAGGTACATACAAAAGAAATAGGATAAGCAAGCAGATAAATACAGTCACAGCTAAGAATTTCTTACAATAACATTTATAAAGCATGTAAAATATAGTTCATACTAATCTTTAAATCTGGCAGTCTATGAGAGTTAATGTAATCACACAGGATGTGTTGTAGTACCACAAAATGGTGAGGGGGTGGCAGCCACTTGATAATTGTGAATTTCTCCCACTGTGTTTAATATTTTCAAGATAAATGAGAGCAGTCCTGGCTTGTAGGCCAGGTTAGAAGGTTATCAGTAGGAGTGAAAGGCAGGCACTTGATATTTAAGGTCCAAGGGTAACATTCATAAGCATAGAGGCATATCTCGGTAAAAGGTAAAAATTGATCTCAGGTTACAGGGAGAGTGGATACCCGGCTTTACTGTAGGGCCAGATAGGACACTGCAAGCCTAGTCACCGAGGAAGGCTGAAAAGGATGAACTGCGTGTGCTTACAGGAGCGCTTGGGAAGGACAGGGTAAATTAAACACATTCAGATAGAAATAATAGGTATCCGCCAATTCCGGGGTAAAAGCCTCCATGCGACAGGGGCCAGACTGTTGTGTTGTGAATTGTGTTGATCAAGAGTCTGTGTTGTTTTGTGTTAGTCGAAGGTGAACTCCTACTGTAAATAAATTGAACCTGAACCAGAGACTGTCTCCTGTATGTGCTGTTTACTAATCCGCGTAGTAACCTCCAGTGACAGCAGCTGTTAAACTCTCCTACAAGAATGGAAATGAGCCAGCCGCTGCTCTGCTATATGTGTTCTTTATTATTATGAGAGCCAACTTCATTTTACAAGCTTTAATATTTGAAAATGCATCAGGCAGCAGCTTTCCTTTCTGTTGAAGTTTTATGTTGTGGCCATTGAAAAATGATAGTGTGAGCAAGTTCCAAAATCCATCCTGAACTGGACAATTCTGTTACTGACTTACCCTGTCTTAGCGTGAGCTTTTCAGTCTCCTTTCTCTGTAGGAAAGAATACTTTACCTGTAATTTGCCATCCCATGTCTGTATAGTAGACTCTTGAAATCTTGCTTATAGTTTGGACCAAAATTGTTAAAAATAATCATAGGTAATGTCTTGCCTTCACTTGTACCTGGCAGATTTTGTCACAACTTGCGTTAAGTTGCTTCTTTTGACAATTGTACTGCAAAGGTTTTCTGATGAATTGATCAGTGAAAAACATTGATGCATGCTCATAACTGCCACTGTAGCTCTGCCAGCAATCCCACTTTTATGTCCATGCATGTCTTTGGCGTGCCATCATACTACTATTCTCCATTGCAGTCCCAAATTGTAAACTGTCGTGTACTTTGATCACCAGTTGTAGTTACTTCTGTATTTGCAAGTTTTGCTAGTTCTTTGCTTATTAAAACAATGTATATTGATAGCACAGATACAGATCAAAAGTTGGGCTGTATGTAAAATGTCTTTCCTTTTAATCTGCTGTCATTGATATATAAGTAACAGTTTTCACATTGTCCTTCAATTCCCAGTAAATTATTTCCTGAATTTTCTTTTCACCTTGTCCTAAGATGGACATCTTCAGATAACAGACTTTTCAGGACAGAATTCAGATACCACAGCTAACATTTATATTTTTACAGGCTCATAATTGAGGCAAGTTTGCTCAGAGCTGATTAAAATAAATGGAGTTTATCGACTCAAATAACAAAAAGCTGGAAAAATGGAAGATGCTTTTAAACAGATATTCAGATGAGGTGATAAAACTGCATTAATTGGAGATCAAAATGAAGAAAAGGCTGGCTGCATATGAGACTGCTCTGTTTCGAAAATAATAGAATTAGAGGATAGAGCACTTTGGGGGAAAAAGAGATTTTCTGCTGTACTAGAGAAGCTGGAAGGAACAGAGATTTTCTGCTGTACCACAGAAGCTGGAAGGAACGGACTGTATTAATTTTAAGAATGCACAAATAAGCAACTAGACTGGTATTCCATAATAGGAGTTGTTAACTGAAAGGTCATATTGTGTATATGCTCCAAACCTGTCCATGAGAAGGCAACCTAGATCTTTCTAAAGGTGCAATCCTAGTAGCAGAAAGGGACAGTAGTGTGTTTGGAAAATGATTACTCATTATATACCAGACAGAAGAGAAGTAAATTTATTCCAGTAATCTGGGAATGTTGAGAAGCAGGTGAAAGAGTCAATCTGCTGTATCTAGCTGTTTTCATAATATTCTTTCCTGGAGCATCAAAATATTTATGTAGAACATACTAAGTAGGAAATACAAAAGTTTTTCCAACAAAAAGTGAGCTATCAAACATAAGGAGATTCCGCTTGTTTTCTGATAATAAAGCCCATAGAGAGACTATGCCAGTGAAACATTTTCCAATCTTTCAAAGGAAAATGCTTAAGAGATGGAAAATAAATGCAAGAATTGACCAGAAGAACCAGAAGTACATTGGAAATGAAGCAGAGACTGGATTTGGGAGATGAAGATCAACAGGAAGAAAACCAGCAACTTGGAAATTGAATAGCATGAATACAAAGGATTAATTATATTTGTGAAATGTGACAGAACAAGAAAATTTGGAAATATTGGACTTCTTTGACTTTGTTATTAAACTTCTAGGGACACCAGAGTAAATGCCCAACTTCAGACATATTCAGGAGAGCATTTACGAGAGGGGAGGAGGAAGCAAGGAGTTAACTGCATGTAAAACAAATTTTGTTCTTAATAGTAGTATTTTTATAATGTTTGCCATAACCTGTGTGCTGTAAAGTAAAGCTTTCTCAGTTGTTGTTGTAAGCAGTAAGGATAATGAAGTAAAGAGTTGTCCTGTATTTTTTCCCTTTTTTCATTCCCCTTGTTCAGTTTTAAGAAATGTAGGCACTGCAATGTAAAAAGAGAAGAAAACACTGGCAAAAGAGCAGGATACAAGAAAAATGTATATGCTTTTTCTTACTTTTGCATAGGGAATAACTAGTTTAAGGCATTCAACATGGTCAAATGACAAGTTATAAGGTGAAGCAAGTAAAAGAACAATGAATATAATGAAATGTTTTCCTCCAGCAAATAAATGATTGCCTGTCATGGAGGCCACTGTGTATCGTTGCTCTTATTAACTTAAAACGTATCTATATTGGCATGCATTTTTCTGAAGGATATGAAGTCTGAAACTCAAATGTATTTCATTATGTAGTGACTTCAGCTCTCAGATCACCTCAGCGATTTGCCAGAAAACCACAGATTTTATGAGGAACAGACCAAAAGTATGAGGCAAAATCTGGACGTTCTGAGAAAATCTGGACAATTGAGAGGTATGAGTGGAATAGAGAGAAGACAAAAACAGACCGCCCTTAGCATCTTAACATGGATAACCTTTGTTATGCATTAATTCAAGCCTGCCTGTGAGTGTGTCGGTCAGTCTGGGACAATTGTTCGTATTAGGAGGGTTAAACGTCATTATTTAAAAATGTACACAGTTGTGAGTATTGGTATTTAGTTAATAGTTTTTAAGGCTTTTCTGGGGGTGGTTTTGGTTTTCATAAGTTTAAATGGATATGACAGGAAACAGCTGTATAAAATATCAGCCCGCCAAACATTAGTGTATGCATGCAACACAAAAGCTGAAACTAGACTTTTAAAAAGCTGTTACACACAATAGGTGAGAATAATAATAACTTCCTAACATAATGACAGCACTTTCTATATTTCCTCCTGTTTTAATTTTATCTTTAAATGTGAATTGTCTCACAGATCTATACAAAAGAGAGTAGGGAACTATATTAAAATGCAAAGTGCAAATAGCTTTGCTACAGGAGACACATTTTGTAAAGAACTGAGCATATGAATTTGATAAATTCCAGGATAGTTTTTCAGTGGCATGTACTTATATTCCACCTAAAACTGCTATATGGATGTTAAGAAAATTCTGAGAGAAATGATCTGCTTTCCACAGGGAATATTACTTGTAGGTGGGGACTGGAACTTGATTTGTAGCAGTGAAACTGTATCTGGAGGCCCATAATGGAAAAGGTAACAAAAGAGGATAGATTTTTGAAGAAATTTTATAAAAATATTTGGTATGGAAGATGTGAATACAGTAGTAGGAGTACGGAGTTAATTTACATACTATTGCTCATGGTATAAAAACTAGACAGAAATTATATTTCACAGGAACATGCGCATTTCATTGAAAGTTTTGATATGCATCCAGTAAATATTTCAGATTATGCGCCAATACAGAAAATGTACCTATCTCTTAAAAAAAAAGAGGAATTTAATTAATGGGTAATGGAAATTTGGGAATTATTAGTGAAGACAAAATTATTAAGAAGGACTGGCAAAGGTTAAAGTATTGCAGAATGGGGGGGGGTCTCGTAGACCAAGAAGCAGGGCAATTGCACAGTGCTAAACAGAAAATAAGATATTACCTCAATATTATGCATGAGTTTAGAAAGATTGCTGTTAATCAACATTTTATTTATAATAAGTCCAGAGCACAAAAATGTTTAGCACAATTCAGGCAAAAGAAAGTAGAAAGTGCACCTGTAAACAAGGAAAATAACCAGAGATCCTGTAGAAGTATTAAGGAAATTTTATGAAAATCTGTATAAAGCAGAGAAATATGGAAATCAAGAAAAGGTTTACATGGAAATGTTTATGGAAGAATTAAGTATGTCAAGTTTAGAGGTAGATGAGGCACTGGTGATGTATAACCAGTCTACAGGGAAGTCCCCAGGAATAGATGGTATTCATGTGGAAGTTTGGAAGCTTGGAGGGAAGAAACTGATAAAGATCTGGAAGGCTTTGTTTAGCAGTATTTATTTTTGAAGGAGGAAAAGCGTCAGCATCCTGGAAGAAAACATTGGTGGCTGTAATACCTAAAGATGATAAAACCCATCAGATCCAGCTTCACATATTCCCATTTCAATTGTAAACCATGATTAAACCCATCAGGTCCAGCTTCACATATTCCCATTTCAGTTGTAAACAATGATTATAAAGTGTTTGTCTATAGTGGCTAAAAGAATGGCAAAGGTGATGCCAACATTGATAGATATGGATCATTGTGGTTTTTTGGAGGGTAGGCATACATTTGAGAACATTAAAAGAACAATGATGATTCAGAGGGAAGTAGAATATAGGAAAATACCACTGTTGTTGGTCGAGCTTGATGCAGAGGAAGCAGTCAACAGAGTAAGCTGGGATTTTATGAGTAAGACAATGGAAGCAAAAATTATAAGGTTGATTAGGATGATAAATGAGGAATCAGAGGCAAAAAATTAAATGTTTCTCAGAGGAACCAGACAGGAGTGTCCTTTTTCCTCTTCCCAGTCTGTGTACTTGGGTAGGAGTTCTATTCTCACTGCAGTCAATTTGGAGGTGTGTGCGCGTATCTATCTAGTCAGAAGAGCATAAGTGTGCATCTTACAGTTACTATTCCAATCCTATGGATTGCCAATATTTTGACATTTGCACATACCTACACATCCATTTCATGCTGGCCTCTCGACATCTTCACTCCCACCATCCACTGCTGATGCCATCCACTATAAGTTGTCCTGCAGTTTTGTAAAAGTCAGACTTAATGCCATGGCATTTGCGTAAAAAGAGTTCACTAGTCTGCGTTCTTGGGTAGGAGTTCTAATCTCACTGCAGACAAATGGTGTGTGTGTGTGTGTGTGTGTGTGTGTGTGTGTGTGTGAGTGGGCACACGTGCGTGTGCGTGCACTTCCTTGACATTAGAGAGAGCAATGTACACCAGCATGTGGGAGACTGCTATTAGTATTTTCTCCTCACCAGACACTGCTTATGTCGTCTGCTATAGCTGATTTGCAGATGTGCAGTATTCCCATCAGGGCTGGGTCAGAGACTGGCCTGGAGGCCAGGCATTAGTCACCTCATCCTATACAATAGAGGTTACAGTGACATGGCTTTCAGTCTATCCATATACATCATGGCATGGTTTGTAGGTACATGCAAAAGAGAGCATTATACTGTATATTAGTGTTCTGATGAAGTTCAGGTATAGTGCTGTAATATAATACTCAGATCTGAATATGATGGTGTGACTTGAGATGTGCACAACATAGGCTTTCAGTACCAGTGTGGACACTTGGTGGGCGAAGTTCAGATTACTATGCACATGTGTTCAGTGCTTGCATTACTGGGTTTCAGCATAGCAGAATTGTTGTTAATGTAATTAGCAGAGAATTCCACTTTGCAGAAGGACAAAATAAAGACACATGTTTGTATTTATTTGTAGACCTTGTTGCTTTGTCACCAATCATTTGTCTGTGTTAGCCCCTACCGTAGTATGTTATCATCATAGGTGGACTCTATAGTTGCACTCAGTATGCTAGATTCAGCAAACAAGGTAAGCCAAAGGCAGTATACTTTAGCCTGAGCTGTCAAGAAATAGATTCCAAACAGTAAAGGGCCAAGGATAGATCCCTGGGTTACGCAAGTGGTGACAGCTCTACTGGTACAGGTTGATTCACCAACTTTCACAGTATGTGTTCTATCAGTAAGCCAATTGGTTACCCATCTAGTGATGCAAGTTTTAATTCCCAGCTGGGAGAGTTTCTCAATAATACCTGCATGGGAGTTATTTTCAAACCCTAGCCCAGATCAGGGTGGTCAGTATGCAGTGTCTTACCTTCATCCAGGCCTATCGCAAGAAGTCAATGAGATGTGACAACATCACAGATCGCCTATCACATGACGCATCACATATACCTTCACACTTCAACACACCGTCCACACAGACTATGTTCCTGTAGAAGGGAGTATGTCAACATGCATCCATCTGAGTTTGGGGGAGACAGCACCTGATGCATGTATAGATACATCCTGACTGTCTTCATCTGTGAGGTAGACCAATATGTTGTCATGGACCTTTTCTAACTGGACAATGGTAATAACCTGGCCGTGTGCAGCAGACCTATGTGAGTTGTTAATGCTGCATCATGTCTGATAACATCTAACAGATGCAATAAAGAGGTCATCAAGGGCATGGGTGATGACAATACTGTCATCCTTTTGAACTTGAGCCCAAGGCATTTGACACAAATCTACACTGAGTTATACACTCAGCACTGTCAGATGTGGCCATAAACACCTGTTCTCACCAGGTGGGTAGACCACTGTATCACATATGTGGAATGTGTGAAGTGACCTGCAGCTCAAGTCCAATGATCGGGTCTGCACTTCAGGGCTGTCTACTAGACCCTTTCATGTCCATCACTTAAGTGACAGACATCACAGATGACATGCGCATCCTGTGTCCAGACAGCTGTCTGAAGGACTACAGATTGTGGGCAATCATTGACTCTAGCTGTGGTATTAGTGTAATGCAGCCAGTATCAACCCACACCAAAGATTGCTGCCACAGACATGGCAACACCTGCAGTGACACCAAAACAAGCACAACCCAAGTTTAATGTAGACATCACACTATAATCTGACAAATAGGTATGTGACCTCTGCCCTTGGGTAGACGGCAAGTGGAATGTTCACCAGCATGTGGTCACAGTGCTGACTACTTCCTTGTATGTAACACAGCTACTGAGTATGTTATACCAGATGCATGTGTGCTACCTGCTCCAGTGATTCACACAGTACATACATAGCTGTTTGACATTACTGACATAGTTAACATTTGTGACCGTGTGGATTGTGCCATATATATCTGCCATGCACATCAGTCAGCTAGCCTTTATTGATCGTAATGTCACATACAGGTATAGCAGTGTCTCTCCTAGCACCTCCAGCAGATGTTACCATGCCCAAACAGTGTTAATGAATACCCTCATAGAGTGCAGCCATGTCATAATAGTTGTCTAAGTGTGTTTGTGCAGAATTATCTCTGGTCACTCTAAATCACATATGTTATGCCAGAGACTTCGGATTACTGGTAGAATTATTCTGATATTCTCCATGATTGTGCTTGCTTCTTTTAATGTTGTCCATAAGCCTTTACAAATGTAATCTCAGCAGAGGTCTCCAGAAAGTTGGAGCCAGTATTCAGGCAAATCAATTTGCACAGCTTCACAATATGTACCCAAACCCCCCCAATATATACCCTACCCCCCAATTGTCTATCACATCCCTGATAGATGTCCTCTACATTGTTCAAGTAAGGATGCTTAACTCGCACAGGTATCTTCCCCATTATGTCACCTTGTGTGACAGTCGCATAATACACATTTTCACTGTGCAGTCCATAGTGTACCATATGGATATGTGATTGGTGTTGCTGCTACAACTGTCTTCCATTGACCATACCCTCATCTGTTGTACTTTAGTGTTAATTCGTACAATTCATCTATGTGTCCCTTTTCAATGCACACACTTCCCCTGAGTGTTTATTTTACATGGCAATCCATGAAAACTTGCATGCCATTTACACAACTTTGGTGCAGAATATCAGGAATGGGATTCCACAATACTATGTACTGTATACACTTGTCCTGTACTGTGTTTGGACCATATACATAACCATCATACCTCTCAACTGTCCAGATTTTCCCAGAATTTCCAGATTTTTGCCTTCTATATCTTTTGGTGTGTTCTTTATAAAACCTGTATTTTTCTGCCATATCACTGGGATGATCTCAGGACTGATGTCACACAATAATTACATACATTTGAGTTTCAGACTTCAAATCCTTCAGAAAATTATCCTCGCACAAATCCTTTGTTATTCTAACACATTTCTAATTTTAAAAGAGCATTATGTGAAATCTGTCCCTATTTCTGCGTCATTGCCCTTCACCCATTATGTTGTGCTTTGTCCAGTTTACTTGTACTAAGAGATTGAGAGCTATGAAAACTATTATCTGTTAAGCCTTTGTGATCATTATGGCATTCTACACAAAACCTTGAACCTTCTGTACTTTGACTTAAAAATGATTGCTTTGTGTGTTGGCTTACATAGTTTCCTGGCTGACATCATTGTTGCCAGCCATGAAACTGTGCTTATTTATATTTAAATGCACTGCATGGCATGAATATGCAATGAGTGGTGCTTGCTCACTGAGCATACTGAATCCCAGGGAATATTTATTCCTTAAAGTTATCTTTCTTAAAAACACTCAACATTGACACTAATGTTTAAACGTGAAAACCTGCAAGCATCAAGTAAAAATTGTTTTTTGTTTCTAGATAGTAAAACAAAGACTCTTTTTTTTTTTTTCCCACCCCCAATTTCTATGGATGCATGGTCCAGCATAAAAAAAAAAAATAAATAAATATTTCTTAAATTGTTACATTTAATGGAATACCTATACAATCCATTAACTTTACTTTCTGTGTGCACAAAGTGTTAGCTTGAGCTGAGCTGACTGAAATATTGATGTGGGTGCCAAGCCCTTCAGAGCTTTCCTGACCCCCAAAAAAGCACTCCTCTGAAGACCTAGCTATTGTTATTCCATCGCTGAGCAAATAGTTTTTTTCCCCAAAGGAAACTTTGTTCATCATATTGACCTCTGCTGCAGTAGACTTACCCTACCAAGGATGTAACAGTTGGCCAGCTTTCAAAGCTCAAAGGCACTTTCCATGCACCAACATTGTTGGTCAGCTTGAGCTGAGCTGACTAAAGACAGGTTTGGATACTAAGCTCTGCAGAGCTTTCCTGACATTGAAGAGAGTGCTCCTCTGTCAGCTTTTAGGGATTAACAGTTGGCTTGTGCTGTTCCTTTGCTAGGCAGATAAATTCCCTTTGGAAAAAAAGCTTTCCACATAAAATTATTGTTTTATTGTACTTTCCTGTTTAGTTATTTTTGTATGCTAAGAGTTTGTGTTTTAATGGACATTCTTGACTTAAAACAGGAATGCACTTTTATCCTGTCAGTTTAAAAGTTGTTTAAAGAAATAGAAAATTATTTATATGTGGAGAAATTGTTTATTTTACTTTTTGGGACTTCCAAAAGTGTTTTAAGTGCTTTTTACTGCGTCTTTGTGTGAAAAAGTGAGTTTGAGACTTCAAATTTTTACCAGCTTTTGCTGCTTGTTTTCCCTGGGAAAGAGGCATCCTTTTTGCTTGACCATGGAACAAACTACCAGTCCCACAGTCTGTCCTTCTTCCAACCACAAAAAGAAAAAGTTAGGCAACAGCCTTTGCCACCACAGCAGGTTAGCAATTTGCCTCAGCTGCATGTGGATGTTTGTGCTGTAGCCATAACTTGTTCCTGAAACTATTCAACTTTTACCTTGGATCCCCCTACTGTAGCATCTACCCACTGTAGACCAGGGGTAGGCCATGTCCACTGTGGCTGTTGTGGCTCCCTCAGCAGCAAATTAGAGCCACTGAGAGAGGCAACAGGGAAGGCTTCTGTCTTTAGTCAAGAATGTTGTACCCATTCTCTGGGAAGCTGCTGCTGCCATTAATAACACTGTTGGCCCTATTTGTCCTATCAAAAAGAAACCAAACACAACATGTGTATCTACTCCTCCTCAAATTTCTTTTGATAAGTTAGTTTACTGGGTTTGGCACATGGTTTAATTCCAGCTATTGATCCTTCTTAAAAGGTGATTTCAAGAAAGAGGGATATACCTCTTTACTTGAAGAGTTTCAAGATTTTGAATCTGGTTTGGAAAATTAAGGGGCAGAGTTTTTTTTTTTCTTAATTCAGACTATGAGGAGAGCTCAGGTCCTGATTCTGTCTGGGGGGGGGTTCTCCTTCTCAGAGACAATTTCCAGAATGTGCCAGTGTTTTCAGTGGAAGAACACTGATGTTTATCAGTCCCACAGAAAATACTTTGAGCTTTTACAGTAAGAATTTCTAGAACTTTTGTCCATTCCCCCAGTTCTGTCAGCTCTGCAGGATGTGTGTTTCACTGCCTGGAATTTTTCTGACAGTCAGCCTACTGCCCCTAAAAAGGCAGATAGAATGTATAAAGTTCCTCATTCTTTTAAATTGTTATATACACATCCCAAACCTGACCCAGCAGCTAAAGCTTTAGTTAATCCTTCTGCTGCTAAACACTCCAATCTGCTCTGTCTGACAAGGATGGGAAGATTATTGATAAGCATGGGGAAAAACGTGTATTATAAGAATTGAAGGGTCTATATTAGAACACCGAACATTTAAAATGTCGAGTGTTCTAATATCGTCCCATTTTCAGCGAACGCTGAAAATATCGAAGAAGCAGAAAACCGAATTCTTTCCTAGGGAAAGAATTTGGTTGTCCTTTTTCTGTTGCTTCAGTATTTTCAGCGCTCTGTTGGAAAGTTACGGGTCGGGTTCAGGTAAGTGTGCGATTGAGTGCGGGTTAGGTATGTGTGCGATTGTGTGGATATGAGGGTTAGGAAGGGTTAAGTGAGTTAGGGTTAGGGTGCGGATTAGGTGAGTGTGTGATAGTGACGGACCTTAGGGTTTGGGTTAAGGTAAGTGGATAGTTAGTGGTGTGTGTATAGTTTAGTATAGGGTTAGGTGTAAGATTTTAGGTGTGTGTGTGTGTGTGTGGATTGCTGTTTGTTTGGTGTGCTTGTGTTGTGTGTATATGTCTTGGAACAGCAAATTTTTTCCCTAGGAAAAAATTTGCTGTTCTGAATGTTCGATGTTTGGTATTTTCGATCGGTAGGGTTCGATATTAGAACACTCGACATTTTGAATGTTCGGTATTCTAATATAGACCCAGATTGAAAGAGTTATATGCAACATAAAGCTGATACTGCTTTATTGTGCTTTCCAGGTATTGCTACAGAAAGACACGCTGTCAATTTTGGATTTTTGGGTAATTTCCAGTTTGGTATTCCGGAATGCATGTTTTTCATTAGATTCAGGAAGAATCATTACATTTGCCACCCAGACTTGCAGCAGAGATGGATCGGGGGGCGGGGATTTGAAAGACCTAATTGTATGAGTAAGCCATGGAAAAGACTAAGGTGGCTTTTCCAATAAGCCAGCAGTGACGTGGGGCAATATAGAGTACATAAATGATTCAGTACAATATGCTCATTACATTTATGTAAATATGTTTTAGTTCTTTAAAGGAAAGTTAGTTTCAAGTTGTTTTCAAAACAGTTGTATAACAATACCAGATTTCACTTAATGTTTCTATCTGTGTTCAGATAACAGTGGCAGAAAAAAAGTATTGCTTTGATTAGTTTTAGAATATAGCCTTCGTAAACAGCTATTTCAAATGTTCATTATAAATATGTATCACTTTAGTGTAACTTCAGTCGAATTTCAGGATATGACATTCTACTTCTTTATTTTAAATGTTCAGTGAAGTACATTTCAGTCAGATTTCAGAATATAACATTTATACTCTGTTATACCCTTCTTTTTTTTTCAAAACAAGTTTGTTTTAACATATAAGAGAAATATCATAACAATTTTATACAAATAATTAAAAATAGGTATTATTATAATATTCAACAAAACAACTAAAGTATTTACAAAGACATCCACTACAATCAGATCAATTAATTAAACTAAAATACTGTGCTATTGAAATTAGAATTTTTTTAACAAATTTTGTAAATTATCCCATACAATAAAATGTGATGTTTTTCTAGTTGTTCTCATTCTAATTGTGCTTATTTCCATATGACACATTATATTCATAACATTTTTAAATTCATTGAACGAAGGAGGTGTATCTGAAATCCAATTTCTAGTTATTATTTTCCTAGCCACTGCTAGGATAGACCATAACAAGGGAAGCTTAATCTTTTTAACACATTGAGGTACAGGTGTGTTGAATAATATAAGAGACTTAGAAATAATGAAATTATCTGTAAAAAGAGCCTGCAAAAATTCATTAATTGACTTCCAGTATTCTTTCAACTTCATACAGTCATAAAACATATGAGCCCAGTCAGCATTAATTTCTACATTACATCTCTTACATAGATTATCTTTATTATTAATTTTATTCATCATCAAAGGTGTATAAAAAGATCTATGTAAAAATTTCCATGTATAAAGTCTCCAGACAATGGAAGATGTAGTTCTATAAGCAGATTCCAATATATATTGTTTATCTTTTGGGTCCCCATTAATAGAGGTGAAATAATTCCAGTATGAATCTACATTGTAAAAAGTTTCTTGTCTGATAATTTTATGTATATATGAAAGTTTACCTTTATCAGAAACTTTATGCTGTAAATTTATTATCAAGTAATCAATCAGTTTTGGAATAGATTCTTTAACTGTTATAGACATTAGATCTATTCTATCAATGAGATGTTGTCTAAAGATCTGAACCTCTAACCAGCAAGTTTCTCTTAGATCAAATTCTTGTTTTAAGAAATCTAGATTTTTAACTTTATTATCAGATATCAGCTGATACCAGTACTTTAGATTATTATCTATAGCTAAATGAGCTCCTTCAGAAGTAGATGACATAAGCATACCCTGAGTATAAATTATAGGGAATACAATAAAATTCCATTCCCTATACTTAGGGTGCATGAATATAAAGTTATATAACTAATAATAATATTTAATGGGTAACAGACCATATGTTTAGGTGTAATAGGTGAAGTACAAAATTCCTTTAGCAACCACAACATGGAGTTATTTATAATCATATTTTTATGTGTTAAGGAGATTTTCATGAAGTGCATACTAATTAGCTCCCAATAATCTTTCCATTTTGCGACATATGACCGATCTATTAATAAAGTAATAACTTTTATAATAGAAGAGATAATATATAAATTAAAGTCTGGAAAAGAAATACCCCCTTGAGACCAGCTATTAGTATGTTTCTTTAATGCAATCCTAGGTCTATTAGGTGCCCATAAGAAATTTAACATTAGTGTATTCAGTTTCTTGATAGTTATTTTTGTAGGTGAAAGTATTATTGATTGTATTAAGTATAAAATCTGGGGAATATTATCATTTTAATAATTGTAAGTCTCTCCTCCATAGTAAAAACATATTATTCCAGGTATTAAAAGATTTTGTATATTAAGAAAACAGGTATTATAGTTATTATATGTAATAGATTTAATATCTTTAGATAGTATTATACCTAAATAAGTTATCTGACCTGAGTTGGGTACATATTTAGTAAAATCACTAATGAGAGTATTTTTTCGTGTATATATAGGTAGTATTTTAGTTTTTCTTCATTGAATATTAAACCAGAAATACTTTTAAAATTCATCATTTTATCAAATAAAGACTGCATAGAAGAATTAGATCCTGCTGATGTAATTAGAACATCATCTGCAAAAGTTGAATTTTTGATGTTGTATTTTCTTCTATTTCAAAACCCTCTATGTCAGTACTGTTTCTAATCAAATTAGCCCAAGGCTCCATTACTAAAGTGAATAATAGTGGAGAAAGTGGACATCCTTGCTTTGTACCTTTAAGAATGGGTATTTTTGTGAAACATATGTTCCTACCTTAATATAAGCCAGCGTTCCTTTGTATAAATGCTCAATTAAATTTACAAATGCATCAGAGAAATTTGTGCATTTCAGTAAGGTAAACAGATAGTCCCAACTTACTGAATCAAATGCTGAACCTATATCAAGACTAATAAGTGTTAAATCTTTCTTTTTCCTATTTGCAAAATCAATTAATGTTAAAGTTCTTCTTATATTATCAAAAGTATTTCTATTTACAATGAAGCCCGTCTGATCTATGTCTATAATGCCGGGATAATTGTCTTCAATCTATCAGCAAAAATACTCATAAACATTTTATAATCAACATTAAGTAATGAGATGGGTCGATATGAAGAACATCTAGTTGGATCTTTATTAGGTTTTAAAATTGGTGAAATAAATGTATATTGCCAAGATGGGGGTTATTAACTCAGTTTGGGCCAGAATAAAAACCTTATGTATTAATGAATATGTAGTTTTAGAAAGGATTTTATATATCTCTGGTATAATACCATCATTACCCGGTGCTTTGTTTGATTTAAGCTTATTTATTTGTGTAATAACTTCTGTATATGAAATACTCTTGTCCAATAGTTTAATCTGTTG
>NC_056742.1:419519877-419529877 GCF_019279795.1 Protopterus annectens
AGTTAGTATTAGCTATAGATCTATGTGCTCTTCGATACCAAAAGAGAATGCTTCTGGTAAATCTAAAGTTTTAGGGAGCCATGTTGGTTAAAAAGAAGTAATATTGTTACCTTCAATATTTTCTGGCAGTCCAAAAATCTTAATGTTATTGCGCCTAGATCTATTTTCCAGGTCATCCAGCTTTGTTTGTAAATGTGTATTTTGTTTCAGCAGAAACTCAATGTTGATTTCCTCTTCTTGTATTTTATTTTCCATGTCATTCACAGCTTCTTCTATGCCTGTCATCTGGATCTTCTGTTGTTGCAGGTCCATATGTAACAAGTCTATTTGTTTTGTAGTTTTTCTATGAAAGTGTCTATTTTAGTATCCATTTTATCCATCTTAGCAGTAAGTTGCTGGACTATAATTATCAGAGACTGAAGTTCTTTCTTGATGCTGGAGTCTTGAGAATTTGTCTTACTGGAACTCATTTCAGACTGATAAACTGACAGGAAAATTTCCAAAGTAATTTCTGACAGGAATATTATTAAGATTTCCTTTCTTTTTTAGATATAGTTCAAGAACTATATAAAACAAACATATTTAGAAAGAAAATTACTTCAAGAATTAATTTTTTAAGTAATTAATTCCTGTCAATGTAATGAAATTGGTGGAGCTGAAGAAATCTGCTGCTATCCTGTGTTCATCCTTGGCCACACCCCCCCTCTGTTATACCTTTCTAACAGCATTACTAGACAGTTTACATCATGGAATTACATCAGACCTCACATTATTCAGTCATTAGTTTTTAAGGGTTAGGTGAAAGAATTATTTGTAACAGGCTTATTGAGATAATTTATTTAAAGAATAAGTTAGTAATAGTTATTTAATATACTCACAGCATGACAGGTCAGGCTTAATTTAATTTGTTACAGAATGCAATACACGTTATTGTACATTAAACAGAGAATTAGAGACACTGACAGGTTAGGTAAAGGTATGGATCTGAAATGCAGAAAGCACAGGTTTTAGTAAATGTATTTTCACAGTTACAGCAGGTAGATATTTACAGGATGTTTGAGACACAAATTTAAAATGCAGATACCTATCACAGCACAAAAGATTGAAAAGGTAAATGTAACATGATTGTTATTGAATGCTTTCACAAATCTAGCAAAATATTTACATAAACAAGTTAATACGATATATGGTAATTATGCTCCAAGATGCATATAGTTGCAAAAAGAAAGTTTTATATGGATCTTGTTACATAAAATATCTAAGAATTGCACATTGTAACTAAAGCATAAAATGAAGAGACTTCAATCCAAAGGATTTTCAAATAATTAACAGATCATAAATGATCAAGTGACACCTAGAGGTGAACATTAAGATTTCATGTTTATTTACCAGATGAGGAACACTATTTTTATACTGGTTCTAGTTAATGATCATGCTAGTATCCTTTGCAGATTATATTAATAGATTTTATAAAATAACTACAGAAGCAAATTCCAGTTTAGAAATTTCAAAGACAATTATTACAGAATAACTCCTACATAAATACAGTTAGTAAAATAGACCTTGCATAGGCATGAAAATGTAAGGCCAGGCATGTGTCTTCATTTTACTAACTACAAAACTAAACCCCTGTTTAGGGGGTGTCAAAGGGAATTGTAAGATTAGGTTTCACTTAAATGTAGTTTGTTACAGTATTGTGTTTGCATAGGCATAGAAATTTAGCCATATTAAAACAGGCATGTATAAGGAATATTTCAGTACAAACGAATAACCTTCAGTCAAGAATGCAGATAAGAATAAAATGTGCTGACAGAATGTGCAGTACATTAAGTACAAAAAGGCTTGTGAATCAAGGTTAAAGAGGTATGTAGAGCTTGCAGGAAATTTACATGGTTTTGGTAGGATAGATATTTCAGACGCATAAGTGAGTGAGTTAGTTTGGACTAATATGCAGAAAGTCATTGCAATACAGTCCTGAGAAGGTACAAGAACTCGAGAGTGAGTGCAGAAGTCAGGTCAGATATCCAGCATTTCAGAATATTTATGAGTATAATGAGTGTAGAAGCTACAGACATTATAATTCAATCTAGTTTAGCTTATCAGTACTGCTATTGGAGATAGTAAGAATTGATTCGGATATTATTGACATGTACCTCCACTGTACATAATAAAGCATTCTTAACTGAGCTATAGTGTGTGCAGACTTTTATTCTGAAAGGTAGAAGAAGGTTTGGCACATAAAGGAGAGACTGGCACCTGTTCAGCACTGTTCTGGGTAATTAACAGATAAATACATTCATTTCAGTTCATTCCAGTTATTTCCAGTATTCAACAGTCCTTTCAGTTCTTATACAGTTCCAAAAAGAAATCAGGAACTCACCAAGTTCAAGGACAGTCCAACAAGTCACTATTTAAGTGACCTTGTCCCCTCACCCCATGGCAGCCCGTTTCCTTCCAGAAAGTCTGAATCTCCATTTTTGTCTTTGGCAACAGATAGTTTCAGACAAATCCCTCCTTTTCAGGGGGTGATCCCTCATCCGCCAAACCAGACTCCTTTACTCCCCTGAGCTTCATCACATATTGTCCCAGGGAGTGATAGAACCAGTTCCCCCTTCCCATGTTGGGGCAGATTTTTATTCAAAGAATTTTTAGTGCCTAAGAAAGATTCTTGGAGACCAGTTCTGGAGCTTTCCTAAACCTGTTTGATAAGTTCAAAATGCTCTCATTTTACAACCTGCTAACTCTCCTTCTTTATTCAAGTTTTGTGGTAACACTAGATTAAAAAGATGCTTATCACATCACTATTCATTCAGACTTCAGATGTGTCTTAAAATTGTGTGTCTGGATCACATTATCACTTCTCTGCCTTACCCTTTTGACTATCCACTGCACCAAGTGTCTAGCTCCAGTTATAGCTCATTGCAGGCTACAGGGTATCTATATTTAGACCACATGGTTCTCTATGCATAGACGTTTTCAAAGTGGTAGGCATCTTGTCACTTGGGTTAGAGATCTCTTGCATAAGCTGTGATTCCAGGAGATCATTCAAAAGGCTTTCTTGACTGCACACAGAATTGTCTTCCTGGGGTATCAGCTTGACAACTCATTTCAAAGAGATTTTCTTCCACAGGAAAAAAAGATTTATTGCTAAGGTTTTCCACTCGGACTTCAGTCACTCTAAGGAAATACCTCAGTATTGTGGGTCTCATGGCATCTTGATTCGCATGATACCCCTGGAAATACCCCACTTGAGAATGGTATCAGAAATATCTTTGGTCCCAGTAGTAATATCCTGTCTTTTCAAGTCCAATCCCTAAATCTGTGTTTCCCCTTCTCCCTTCCTGTCCCTTACCAGTCAGTCATCGGAGATGCCTCAGAACTTGCTTGGGGAGCAGTTTTAGGAGAGATAGAAAGTGCAAGGACCCCAAGGACAAATGCAAATGTATAAATATAAAAGTTATATTATAAAGACCTTTCATTACCATTTGACATGCAAAATGAGGTGGACAAGGTTTTTTATAACCGGTGGGTAGCAGCTGCCCACAGGTGTACTAAAGAGTGGATTTCCATTCTTGTGGAGAGGGACAGAATTAAACAATATGAATTGAAGGAACAAATTAAAAATACCCGTTCCTCATTAGTGACTTGTCTTACTTCAGATAATATGGAAAAGCTTTTGGTAGACATTAATAGCAAACTTAAAATCTATGAGAGTGAAATTATTGAACGAAAGAAGGGGTAAATTTTTGAGAGACTTGCGTGACTACGAGAACGGCAAAGCGTTTCAAACTAGAACCAATCGGAAGAGGGCTAAAAATCATGTGAGGTTTGTGGCAGAGGAGAGTAATACCAAATGACATGCAGATACATCGGCGTCTACCTCAGAAGGCTGGAGTTAGGAGTGGGAAGGAGATGGTGAGAATCAGTCTGAATTCCCCTCACTACCCAGAGCCCAACAAGAACAGTTTAATTGGACATTTTGCAGGGAATCCTTTTCTGGTAGAGGAGGATTCCAGGGCAAAAAACGCCAAAGGGAATTTAATGGACATCCGAGAGACCAACAACAGCAGTATTCGAAAAAAGGTAAATGGTAATTTACCATCTACCGGTGATTCTGATGCATATGTTGTTAATCTCTCAGGTTGTTAATCTCTCAGGTTGTGTTTTAAGTGATGTTGATTATGCTGTTCTTAATTGTGGTTTGAAATAAATACTGACCATTGCATCTAGAGCGCATGAGGTTAAAGCTGATATTTTTCGGCTTGTTAGAAAGTTACATCTTACGAAATTGTTTAACAATACTGAAAATAATGTTTGTAATAGTCCAGATATTGAGCATGATTCTGATAGTTCACTGGACGAAAGTTTTTACTCATGTTTTTCAGAAGATGAAATCAATGCATATATGTTCGATACGAGTAATATTGTTTCCAGAAGTTCATTTTTGCCTCCATTTTCACATGAAGGGATCCAGCATTTTTACTGCATGTTTAATTTTGCTGTGGAGAAAAGTTTATCTGAGTTTAGAGTTTCTAGTTATAATTTAACTAAAGAAGAGTGGAAGAGGTTAAATTTATTAAACAATAGGGATGATATTGTTTTTAAGCCATCAGATAAAGGGAATAAATTGGTAATTATGAACAGCAGCCAGTATCTAAATATGTGTAATGAACATTTGGAAAATACAGAAGTTTATGAGAAAGTTGATCTGTTGGATTATAAAAAATCTTTTAAGCGAACATGATGAAGTTTTGAAAAAGGGCCATAGGTTGGGATATTTTTTTTAGAAGATATTAATAAAAAATTTGAGAGAGAAGGTTGTCCCAAAAATTCATAAGTCTTTCATTAACCCCCTTGATCGTCCAGTAGTGTGTGGGAGAACATATTTCCTATGCAATATAGGACAGTTCCTACATCAGTTTTTGTTATCCAAAGTACAAGGTTTACCTGCTTATATAAAGGATGTATTCCATTTTTTGGAGAAAATTGAGAGTGTTGAGTGGAATTCAGAAATGTGCTGGATAACAATGTATGTTAGGAGTCTGTACACTAGCATTAGTCACAGTTTTGGTCTGGAAGCTATGAGGTATTTCTTTGGACAGAGTCCAGCGACAGAATTCATTGTTGATCTTTTGGACTTCTGTCTCCAGAATAATTATTTTGAATTTGGTGGTAAACTTTTTAGGCAGAAGCAAGATACTGCCATGGGGGCTTCTTTTGCCCTCTCCTATGCGAATTTAAGCATGGGATTATTTGAGGTAGAATGTGTACAGATCAAGTTTTTTTTTGTAATTATGTAAGGAAATATTATAGGTTTATTAATAACCTTATTTTTTTATGTGAAGGGGGTATGAATGACATACAAAGTTTTGTAGATGAACTTAATGCCAATAGATTTGGTATACAATTTGATGGGCTTATGGTAGGAAAAAGTGTCCCATTCTTGGATGTAGTAGTAGATATTAGTAAGGAAAATGAAATTCATACAACTGTACATAGAAAATTTGAGAGCGATACTCTGTATGTAATAGCCCAAAGTTGCCATCCCCCTCATACAATCCGGGCGTTACCCTATGGGGAGTTCATACACATTTATAGATTGTGCATCAACGAGGAAGATATTTTATTAGAGCTTGTGAAAATTAATAATATGTTTAAGAATAGGGGATATAATACTGAAATATTGAATGAATGTTGGTGGAAATTTCTTAATGTGTATGTCTTAAGGACAAAAAAGCAAGGGATAAAATGTAAATATTATAATAAATACACAAAACATTGTTATAATGATTTGTATTTTGTCACCACTTTCAGTTGTTTTAGTACAGTGCTAGTAGATTTATTGAAATTCTATTGGGGCTATATTATATCTTTAAAATATTTAAGTCATGGGGGATACCCTATAATGTCATACAGTAGAGGGAGGAATTTGAGGGACTTTATAGTTAAGACTAGGTTTACGCTTCCTTGCAATAAAGTTTAAATAAGTTTGGTCAAATATAGTACGATACCATGTGATAGATGCAAAGCCTGCAAATATATTGTTGGAAGTTTTCATAAAATTAATGGTCATGTTTTTCATCCCCAAGAATGTTTTGGTTGTAACACAGAGGGCATTATTTATGTCCTCTGTTGCCCGTGTAACATCTTTTATATAGGAGAAAGCAAGAGACCATTTAAAGTTTGATTGTTAGAACATGTTTGGGATATTATTAAGAAAAAAGAAAGCCTAATAGCTATGCATTTTGAACAAATTCATGGACGTAATAGTGAAGGTCTGTGTGGATCTATATTGGAGAAAGTGTATATTTCTCCATTTGAAGAATGCAATATTAAAAATGTATTATTGTATAAAGAATCTCTATATATTTTAAAATTTGATACTTTATTCCCTCGGGGGTTAAATGTTGAATTGAACTGGAGGTTTTTTTATTTGATGTGTATTTAATTTTTATTGTCTTAATTAGGTAATTATGTATTTAAGTGATGTATGTATTTAAGGCAGGTGTATTTGTTGATATGGCATTACTCCTTAAACTGTTCTAGTCGAGACATTAGAGAGAGAGAATAAAGTACGTTGGTTTACTAGCTGGTGATTCTTTTTTTTGTTGTTGGCATTTTGGTGGTCTTCCCATAAAAGAAATGCTTGCCTGATCAAGGCACTCAAATCTCTGAATTATCTTTAATCCCCATAATCTCTTCCAAGTTAAGAACAGTACCACAGTCATGTGGTACATCAGCAAGTAAGGGGGAGCAAGATCATACCCCCTTTGCAGATTAGCCATGTTATCTTGAGATATAGCTTCACAGCACAGTCTCACTCTACAGGCATCCTGCATTCCATCCATACCTCCCAACCGTACCGAATTACTTATTTTTTACCGAGTTTTGAGGACAAATAATGGGGTGCCACGATTCCAGAGTGGCACCCCTTCATTTCCGATTTTTTTAAAATGTTTTTCTTTTTTCACATCACATCAGCCTGCCGGAATTGAGCTCAAGGGCTCACATGCATGCATTCATTTCCAGCTGGCCCGGAAATGAACGGTGGTGCTGCTAGTGGAGTATGGAGTTGAATTTTTTATCTGGTGCTGCTGGTGGAGTTTTGGAATTTCTCTGCTACCTGCCTCCACAGAGCTTGTGAGTTGCTTATCAGAGCATTTGTTATATCCGGACTCGGAGTTGTGTGTTGCTTTATACATACCTTTAGCTTAATGAGATGTCTGCACAGAGTTGCTTATTGGAGCGTTAGTTACTATATCCAGAGTATCTGAGTTGCTCGTTTATATCCATAGCATAATGAGATTATCTGCTTGCTATTACGAGTTTCCGTAGCTTAATGAGATTATCTCCTTATCCCGGTTGCTTTGCTGCATTTAAGGTATTTTTTGTTGCTCGGTATATCCGGAGTAGTGTGAGTTACTGTTGCTGGGCTCATCTGTGTGTGTGTGTGTGTGTGTGTGTGTGTGTGTGTGTGTGTGTGTGTGTGTGTGTGTTAGGAAAAGACTGAGAGTAAAGTGAGTGAAATCCTGAGAAGCCAATATTCATAATTCTGCTCTTCACTTATTCAGTGTGAAACTTATTTGGGTATGGTCAGTGTGGGTTATAGTGCAAGGCAGCAGTGCTCATTTGCTACAAACTGTTAAGACAGAGTACCTCCTATACAAATATAGCTTTCCTTGGCATGGTTTGTACACTTTTTATAGACAGTATTATCAAGAAATCTCAGTAACTGCTACACACCCGTACATGGAAAAACAATTTTTGTCCAAAGATACCAAAATGAAACTGGTAAAATACTTACCTAAAAACCTGAGGTTCCTGAATACTGATGTGAATCCACTTTTAGTGAAGCCAGCAGCCAATGGAGGTGAGTCAAAATGTACGTTAGAAATGTTATGCTTAAAACGATGCTTAACAGCACTAATGTTGAGACCAGTTATTCTGTTTTTAGGAAACCTAGTTTGTATCAACCTTTATTACATCCAGTTTTGGAAACTTTTTCCAAGAAATGTGAAATTGACTTAATGAGTGCATACAATAGTGGGCAGATCAAAAGGACAGATCAAAAGGAGTTTTTACAATTTAAATTCTGAAGAAAGGCAGGCGCTACAGGAATTACAGCAGGATAATGAAATTATCATTAAACCTTCAGATAAAGGTGGCGCAATTGTCATTATGGATTTAGATTATTAGAATAATAGCATCCTGGATCTTTTAAATGATAGGGATGTGTACATTGAGGTCGAACAAGATTATGTGACCGTAATACATGATAGAGTGAATGCTAGTTTAAATGACTGCCTTAGTAGCGGTTTGATCTCAAAAGTTATACGAGTACTTTATTATTGAGTATCCTATTACACAGATGAATGACATGTATTAAGGGATACCAAACAGTTCTTGACTGATTTGGTTGAATACAGTAATGACTTTAGCTTTATTGGAGATTATTTTTTGGTTAGCATGGATGTAACGTCCCTTTTTATCTGTATCCCACATGATTGTGGCATTAGTATGGTGAAGGAATATTTGATGGGAAAGGGTGATTAGTACCTGGTCAGTATTGATTTGATCTATAAGTTCTTGGAAATTACTTTGGAGAACAATGTGTTTGTTTGCTGAATGCTTATTTCTACAGAGGGCTGGCGTAGCTATGGGCACCAGTTGTGCCAATAGCTACACCAAAATGGTCATGGCCGAATGGGAACAATAACATGTTTTTGGCTCTTTCTACATGCCTCACGTTATTTTTTTGTAGGAGGTTTGTAGACCTTTTTCTAATTTGGAAAAGGAGCCATGAACATTTAGTGCAGTTTATTTGTTATTTAAATAATACAGTTCCGTTTCTGTTGTTTACAAGAAAGTCATCTTTGACAAAGATGGATTTTGTAGATGTTAAGGTCATGGTGAATTCCAATTGTAAGTTGACCACCACATCATTCAGGAAGAGCTGTAGGAAGAACACACTATTACGAAGGAATAGCATACATTCAGGTCATGTTTTTAGGAACATAGCCAGAGGCCAAAGCATATGTATTTCTAGACTGAATAATGAGGAAACACTATATGAGAGAGATATCAATCACTTTTTAGAAGGGAATTACTTGACAGGGGCTATGGGACAAAGGCGGTAGATAAGGCCTTATGTTTCACTAGAAATAATAGAAGTAAATGTAGACCATATTTCTCTCAAAGTTTACCCCCTGAGAATGAGGAATTTAGTGATACGGCTGCAACTATTGACACATTACCAATGTCGATTTTTTTTATACTAGTGATGTGAATAATATCACACAGATTGTGAGAAATAATTGGTCCATTTTGCATTTAGATGAGAGTATCCGCTCTGTGGTCGGTGAATGGCCTAAGTTTTGTTTTAAAAATAAAGTCCTCAAAGAGATATCTCTATTGTAAGAATTCTGAGCACTTTAGGGGCAGTAAAATGGAAGCTTCTTATATGCGCTGCTGTTTTAAGTGTAATTTTTGTGAACTTATTGATCCATATGTTGATTTTACCCATCCAGTTACAGGTAAGGTTTTTCGATTTAATGTTTCTGCAGATTGTCGTTCTAGGAACCTTATTTATTTGGCTAAGTGCAGGGCCTGTAATAGTTTTTATATAGGCAAGACTAACAGGTCTTTTTTAGAAAGGACGAGGGAACATAAATATTGTATACATAGACTGGATGAGCGTAATGCTCTAGCCAAACATTATGCAGAACAAGGGAAAGCTCATGTCTTTGGGTTTAGAGTGATTGAGACGGTAGGTTATGGCACCCAAGGTGGAGATTTCAGGAACTTTACTGAGGAACGTGAATTATTCTGGATAATCAGGATGCAAGCTGATAGATTTCTGGCATCAATGGGAAAGTTCCATTAAGCCAGTTTTAAAAGCATGGGGTCACTTTAAATGACTGTTTTAATTGAATGTGCTTTTCTATTGGATGATTTGAATGTTTAATTAATGCCATTGATGATATTTATTTTAAATGTTTTT